>NW_027466054.1:3327500-3522500 GCF_046127955.1 Nelusetta ayraudi | reverse complement strand
GCCAGTTGCCATAAAAACAATAATCTCGCCAGCGGATATATGGAAGGAGCAGTGCCCGAGGAGTCTGAGTGAACAGTGTCTTTAATTGAAATCAGCCCTGGTTCCCTCTTTGAGACCTGTGGCTTCAGTCTCCCTAGAAGACCGTGCGCAACATGTCTCCTCAAACATGCAATGATTCACTGGTTACCCGAAACAAAGACACCTCGTGTGCACGAAAATTGCGACAAAGAAAAAAAAATCCTTCATTCTGTCTTGTACCCGCTGCTGTCTTGCTGCAGGCTCTCGAGGAGACGTGCTCGCCAGTGCAGGGAGTAAGCAAGGAGGACAGATTCACAGACGCTCACGAACTGTGGCCTCGTGCCATTTAGAGACATTGGAGCGGAGGCAGCGGTTGCGCTGGTGGTTGGGGCGGTGGGGGACGGGGGGGGGGCATGATCCGAGGAAACTGCAGCATCGTGGAGGTCAAGTCGATGTTCTCTTTGTCAGCGCACGCTTGACAAAATTGAACGGACACCAGCAGGGCCCGAAACAAATCAGAAAAGCGGGGAGGGAAAGTTGCGGTAGAGCCTCGGGGACAAGTTGCGATTCACCTTTGTGTGACGAGGAGACGCACTAAAGAAGGAGAAGAAGAAGAAGGACAAAAAACAACTGCTACGATATCGCAGCATGCGGCGACGCTGGCCCCCCCCACCAGAGACACACAGCGTGGCACCCGCATCCTCTGCACACCCTTTGTTTCCATTACGGCCGCATCCCTCATCTGTCTAATCCCTTTATTCAAATATTATGACGGAGGCCCGGTCCGCTGATCAGTATCATCACAACCCACCGCTACATGGCCACACGGTCACGCTGCCAAGAGCCAACGTAAAGAAAGAGAGAACAGCGGAGAGGAAGCCAAAGAGAGGCATGAGAGCGAAGGAAGGGTTTCAGTGTGGTCTTCAGTGGGTGTGGGCAGAGAAAGACTTGGCTGCCACGCTGGAAAACACCCTCTGCAAAATCATGCACATCGCAACCATTAATTATACACTCCTCCACCTGAATATGGAAATAGATGTATAGTGGAAGTCAGCGGGAGACATATCAGGAAATGATGTGGGCAGCAGAGGTAGGCTGTGGAATTTAAATTCATCAACAGGTGTGTGTGTGTGTGTGTGTGTGTGTGTGTGTGTGTGTGTGTGTGTGTGTGTGTGTGTGTGTTTCAGAGATGCACGGCCAATAGCATGAACATCAAATGAGTTTCCATTTCAAATGCACAGCCGTTGTTCCTGAGGCAACGACACACCAAGAAAAATTAGACCACCGCAACTTATCGGGGGCTTCTCTCCATCAATTCTCCAACACTCAATCTTTGCCAGGTATCAACTCATCACTGCCACCATATGAAGCAAAGAGGAGCAAAGAGTGACAACGTGGAGCCACAGCTGCTGAGGACAGAGTCATCGTCATAGAGTTGAATGTTTAGATCTAGAAATTCTACAAATGTTTCAGTGAAACACCATACTCAGGGGCGGAGCTAAGTGGTGGCCGCGCCGGAGGCATAATTTGGCCTCGCACTTCACAATACAGCATCTCAAGTCATATTAGATTAAGGCCATGTTTGATAAATATAAGCAACTACAGTGATACTTTGATTAATAATAAAAAACAGTCCTGTAAAATGTTCAGGTATTGATTTATTGCCACTGCTACGTGAGTCATGATTTCACCCTGTGGCTCCCCCAAGGAAAGTTTTCTGGCTCCGCCACTGCTCACACTTCCCGCAGGGGCCTATTGATCTTTTTCACACAAATTGATCCCAAACATACAGAAGTCTATTGCTGCCACACCAGGGTTCAGTATCATGTCCATCCATCCATTTTCTATATCCGCTTTTTTCCCGAGTTCAGGGTCACAGGGGTCTGCTGGAGCCTCTCCCAGCTGTCATGGGGCGAAGGCAGGGTGACACCCTGGACAAGTCGCCAGTCCATCGCAGGGCCACATAGAGACAAACAGTCATTCATACTCACATACACAAATTCGGACAATTTAGCGATTCCAATTGATGCATGTTTTTGTAATGTAATGTGATACGCTACTGCACACTACTACAGACACTAATCTGATAGTGAGAGGCTCGATATGAAATAATTACGTGTAAAGTTTCGAATTGTTACTAGATCATTTTCCCGTTGTTTCATGATAACAAATGGAAACGCAATAAATAGGCATAAGCGAGGCACTATGGCTTGTTTACACAATTCAATTAAGCTGTACTTGGTATTGTAGCTTGGTGTGAGACATGGTGAGATACTGAACTTATTGAGCACCGTTGATGACATTGATATAGTATGCGTACTCAGAGGAGGATTTTAAAATGCATCAAACTCATAGAATTCTTGACAGTGGCAAATCCACTTTTAGAGCTATAAGCTCAATGGGGCACTTCCCACTTCAGTTGGAGGGTCTAGCACAATGCCTCTGCTTGGCTCGCAGGTTTAGTTTTGATCACGTGAAAATGACCTAGTCAAAATGGGAAACTTTTAACGTAATTACGTGAGACTGAGCCTTTCACTATCACGAAATAACGTGATTGTGTCACGTAATGAGATGAAAATGATCTTGCAAAAACAATAGAATAGAATATATGTACTTTACAGATTCTAAATTGGGAAACTACACTGTTGCAGCACAAAAAAACAATACAAAAATAAACTACACAATAATTACAAAAAAACTAAACGTCAAAATTATCACATGAACCTTTCACATAATGACGTGATAGTGAGCTTCTTTTTCAGTATGGCAGCAAACTAACAGAGCTTTTATTCGGAGCGTGGTGGTGAGTGAGTCATCACTCGCCGCATATTCTGAAAGTGTGGAGACGCACCTGTCCACGGCTATGGCGGTCATGGAGTAGATGCTGGCGAACACGGACGTGACCGGGAAGAAGTTGTGGAATTTGCAGTACGCCTCGCCAAAGTACCACTCCCCGTGCGCGGCGTACACGAAGTTGATGAGAGTGTTGAACGCGGCCATGGACGCGTCCGAGAACGCCAGGTTGAGCAGGAAGTAGTTGGTCACCGTCCTCATGCGCTTGTGCGCGAGGATGATCCAGATGACGATCAGGTTGCCGAACACGGCCACCGCCAGCACGAGGCTGTAGGCGACCGACCAGAGCGCCACGCGCCACGGCGGCTGCACGAACTGGCTGGTGTAGTTGGCCGTCGCGTTGGAGCCGTTGTAGGAAGGCGCCATCCTCTCCTCCTCGCGCTGAAGCCGAGGCGCGTCCCGGATAGTGATCCGGTGTTCCCGCGGAACGAGTGCGCTCACACGGGACTGTCGTTTGAAAAATTAGACATATTTCCTCCTTGCGAGGCTTCTTTCGTATCCCGGCGTTGGTCACTTGGTTATTTTACGCACAGAGAAATTTCTTTTTTTCCAAAAAAGGAAAAGAAAGAGGAGTTTAAAAAAAAAAAAAAAAACCTTGTCATGCGGTGCCTGTTGAATTTAGTTGTGAGCGCGACGTCTCTCCCCCTCCTCTTCCTCCCCCTCCTCCTCCTCTTCTTTCTCCTCCTACAGCAGCAACAGGCAGGGGCGTCGTGCGCATTCGGTGACGCGCGAATGGCACAAACGCGCCCGAGAGATTGATTGATACTCGTGGCCGCCGTTTAAAACTTCATGAATAACCGATAGGGCAGGCGCTGCAGCCTCCCCTCCTGTCCCTCCCCCTCTACCTCCCCCGCCCCCCTTCTCTCTTCATCCCTCCGTCCCGCCTTTTCTGCAGAGCATCATCAGTCAGCGCACACAGTGTCCCTCGACCTGCTGCATCCTCTTGGATTATCTTGATGTCAATTCGAGAGGGGAAGCAAACAGGATATTGAAACGTTGCCGACTCTGTAGTGTGTGTGTGTGTGTGTGTGTGTGTGTGTGTGTGTGTGTGTGTGTGTACGTGAGCGTGTGTGTAGCTCCGCTATCTCATCAGTAGAGAGCCGAGCCGAGCCGCCCTCCACTTTATCTCAGGGTCTTCACCACTGTCCAAACCTGAATGCATCTTAATGTTGTTTTATTGCGGCTCTAAATCATCCTCGCAGTAACTCTCCCAACCTGGACCGTGCATAGCCGTTCCATTCTGTGCCAAGGCTACGTCGTCTCTCGCCTCCTCTGTCAAGTCAACACCGAAGACCAAGAAGCTGACGGCCCCTCCAGACATCCAGCCGTTCACATCAGATAAACCTCCTTCATCTGCTTCCATGGCCGCCGGTGCCGTTTGCAACCTCTGTACGGGTGCGATTTACATGTCTTCCACGGCTCATCACAACCAATCAATCCACCGGCCGAGCTGCACGAACAACAACGTAGTGCTGCCGGTATTCACTTGTTCAATCACTGGAGGCGTTTTGTTTTTCCATGTCTCATTAACCCGTGAGAGGTGTGTGTCTTTTGGCTAATCAGCGTTCAAAGGCCTGGTGGACGCACTGCAACGTTGGTTTTGATCATCAAAAGGAACTATTTTTGATTGAGAAAAAGTCCGTCCCTGTAGAGTGACTCATTATTCTCCCTAATCAACCCACCATGGTGGTGTCATCAGCAGACCTGATGATGGTGTTTGTGGGGTGAATGGGGGAGCAGTCATGGGTGAAAAGAGAGAAGAGAATGGGGCTGAGGACACACCCCTGAGGTGTCCTAGTGCTCAGTATAAGGGGGCGTTCTCATTGCCTCGCCTCGCCACGGTGCGGTTGTAGAGCGTTCACACTGGCTGCTACACGGTTGTAGGGGGTGCAGTTTTGATACCTCAATCCCCCAGGGTCCAAGCGAGACGAAGCAAGTTTAGTGGTGACGTAGCGACGAGCAGGGCACTGGATTGGCTCAGTGTCCTCGTCGATTTTCCCTGTCGGAGCGGACATCCACGCCAACTCCTTCGACACAGAACTTCCGTGTCGGGTACATTTTACCGTGAATACAAGTAGCTACTGTTGATGGTGTACAAATATATTTATATGTGTATACATTTTTTGAAAACAGCTTTTTCAATACATGTTTATTTTGTCTTTTGGGGAGAGGTAGGCGAACCGGGAATGCCCTCGACGTCGCGAGTGTGTTCAACCATATTCGCGAAAACGACGAGCAGCAAATGGCAAAGCGCTCGGAAAAAAACCGAGTGGCTCCCGCGTGAGGCGCATTAAGTTAGGGAATCCGAGAAGTCTTGAGGCGAGAGGAAATACTGATGCGACGTGGCTCTTCGCCACGAGGAAGCCTCGAACACCGCGGCATTTAACAAAGTCGTCCTTGGCTCGCTAGGGCAGCTATTTCAAAGAAGGAGGCGTGTTTACTGTCTGTTTTTCTGTTTGTTTGTTTTTAAATAAATGCTATTTCCCGTTGTATCCGTCTCGTGTTTACTTTTGGTGAAAATATAAAGGTTGAACTACACCTTTACTCTCCCAGAAAACGAAACCAGAAATTATAAATGTTGCCTGCATAAATGATCAATTGTGACTTCAGTGAGGAAAACTGTTCTTTCTTTAACAGAAAAGCAACCACAGACCGAGCAGCAGGTATGAAAACAACAAGCGCTGTTGTGCGTATCACACAGAAATAATGCCGTCGAAAACATTTTCCTGCTTTACCGCGTCGACTCCGCCCACGGTCTCGTGAACCGGGGGCCAATGAGAACACAATCGAACCGTGGCGAGGCGAGGCGAGGCGACGTGAGGCGAGGCGAGGCTATGAGAACACGCCCTAAGTGCGGAGGAAGTGTTATCTCCCAACCTGACACACTGGGGTCTGTTTCTGAGGAAGTGCAAATACCCATGCGAACAGTCAACTGCCTAAGCCCAGGTTGCTCAGTTTCATGACCAGTTTTTGGGGGATGCCTTGAACGTAGAGGCAAAATCCAACAAATAGCATCTTCACATAAGTGTGGCTCTGGTCCAGGTGAGAGAGGGCTGTGTGGAGCGCCATCATGACAGCATCCTCTGTCGACCTGTCTGTCGGTATGCAAACTGATGTTGGTCCACTGGTACACTTCTGCAAGTCGCTTATGTCTTCACATCTATGTGCTTCAATGCACTGAGATCCTGCCATGCCATTGGCTGACTGGATGTTTGTGTCAACGAGGAGTTAAATAAAGTGGCTGTTGAGTGTAGTGCCAGGTCACCGGTATTGACTCAAGGTTGGAATGTGTAGAAAAGTTGAGTGATACGACATACATACAGACATCATATAGAATCTACTACTTTGACATTTTTGGAAATTCTCTTCTGAACAGGAGAAACAAATCATTCAGGCGACAGTGGAAGCTATATTGCAATTGTATGCACCCCTGATTAAGATCATCAGAAAAAGCAGCAGAGGTAAACTGAGGTAAACACCTGACTAGAGCCTCTGAGCCTCATCACCGCCACTGTGCCTGAGCTCTTCTGACTGAGGTAATTCAGAGGATGCGCCTTTTCTGGTGCAGCTTGATACATCGGGTTTATAATAAGCTCAGACAGAATGCTGCTTTGTACGTAAGTTGATGACTCAAATGTAATTTCCAGGGAAAAGTTTGCCTCAACTTTTAACACTGGGGTCACAGCATCACAAGTGGATTCAGTGCGTTTTTTTTTCTATACAAAGCCTAATTGGGCAAAAAGAAATATAGTCGTCTCTTGGGGAAATACTGTAATGGATGTTTAATGTTAAAAAGATAACACAGACACTAAAACTGTTCCCTTTTTCTTCCTTCCATGTATTCTTAAAACAGGCGTTGAACATTTTGTGGACTTCCACATCTGCAGGATTAACAGCACGGCACAAAAGAATAGCTTCATGTATCATGCAACATGATCTAGAAAACAAGACTCATCAAGACATGTCAGTATAATAGAAAAAAAGAAAGGGGGGTAAAACTTACAGTCATTTGTGACACAGAGAAAAAAATACTGGTTGAAAATGTAGGATGGTGGGGGAAAAACAACTGCTTTGCATGCCCCTCATTTCCCCACCGGTCTTGACCCGTGTGCTGTCCATCTGCCTAATGAGCAGACGTGGTCTCATCGTGGAGGCCGCGTGGCTGTTGTGTGGGCACGGAATGATTGTCAGCACTGCTTGCCATGGATTTCCCGGTTGGTGTTTGTTTCATTTTTTCCTATTCCATTTTGTTTAATAATGTGTTAATAAATGAATTGAAAATAAATATATTGTTCAAGATCAGTAAGAGACTGTAGGGTTTTTACAGGTGGGTTTTTGTGAGTTTCAAGCTATGATTTATTAGTATTTTTCTTAGTATTTTATTGTTATTATTTTTTTAACTGTTCAGTTTCAGCTACAGAGTTTTGTTTTGTTTTTCCACTAAGTAACACATTTGGCTTACCTTGAATTTTTGTGAATCCAAGTGTGCTGAGACATCTTCTCTTTTCAAAACCTCTTAAAGATCTGCAGTTGAAATCATTTGCTAGTTTACTACCAGAGTGGATTGCACTGTAAGGTGGGTTGTGCTCTGAAGGGGCCTAACAACTCAAATGTGGGACTGGAGTACTTTTATTCAAATTACAAAATCATCTTTCCCCACTCAGAGCACAAGAAGAGAGAAGAAAAAACAGCTTCATGGCCGACTCACAATTAAAAGTCCTGTTAAATAGTTGTCAGATACTTTAACACGATAACATTTACAAAATGATTTAAAGTGCAATCTGTTACACGTACAGATTGTGTTGCTAGTGCTTGGTTGTTACAAATCCCAATATCATAACAACCAGTTCTAGTTGTTATGACCATTTTATGACTGAAATTCCTTGTGTGTGTGACAGAGAAACGTACAGATGAATTAATTTGCTTCCATTTCTTGTTGCTTTTTAATTAGTTCAGTCCCTTGCAAGAAAACAAGGCTCTTTCTTCTCTCAACAAAAGAGAATAGAGGGTAATTTCATGTGGCAGCAAGGCAAGAATTTTCATCATCAAGCACTGAAGTGAACTAAAAAACCTTGACAAAAGGAATAATGTAAATTATACTGAAGTCGAACTTCCATGACAAAACAGAGCAAAGAAGACAGGTCAATGAGGGCAAGGTGAAACACATCATGTTAATTACAGGAGGAGGGCGAGAATAACACAAGGAGAGAACAAACTATGAACAGAACAGTAAGGGAAGCCTAATCAAAAGCAACGTCGCTCCTTCCTGGCTCTAGTTTTCTCAGCAGTGCATTGTGTGTTTCATGCATGCTATGCTTCCTGCAGCTTCTTTTGTTAGCGCCTAATGCTGTGCTGACGTAACAGTTTGTTCTATCTTCCGACAGTGTCAGACCTCAGGGCGCAGGTCGGACTTGACCAATTCTTCATCACCCACTTAGTGGCAGTCATCCATTACGAGTTAGATTGGAGCTGTGATATTTACCAGAACCCTCGAGTTAATGCAGCAGTGGGTTGTTGAGGCCGTCAAGCGACTGAATTACCTTTTCACCTTTGTTCTGGTAAACGGACGTAAGCACTTTTACTTGTCAAACCTTTTTGTGTTGCCACGTTTTTCCTGTGTTCTGCCCTGCTGTGCCTTGACCAGAAAAACATCTCTGACATGGCTCAACATGCGCAACAAACTGGACAATAAACAACATACCATTGCCACCCTATCAACCATCAACAGACGTCATTCCTCAAAAACAGCCAGTGGTTTTAACAGTCTGGCAACCATAAAATACTCCCTTTCTAAAGTAGTTTGTATTCATGTTTTGTATTTTCTACAACTAACAACGGCTAAAAAGCCCCAAAGATACTATTTATTCAGGTTTCGGTCTCCAACTTGGCTGTTTCTGACAGCTCGTGCACAAAAAAATCCTTCATGACAAACAAATAAAATGAAACCGGCGTCACAGTGAAGCCACTTGGTCGAAATGAGTTTTGTTTTTGCAACATTCTGCACATTTGGCCGGCCTGTCACTCCCACCTGCTGCGCTTTATTCCGTCTCCACGTGTTCCTCAACCTGCGTGGCTCCTTTAATGTCGTGCCTCGCCGGGCCCATTGATCTGCTCGGATGGCATCAAAGTTGCGCGACTGGCCATAATTCCTCCGCCTCTCAACACCCGGCTGCTGCTCTGTATTCCCTCATTGGCGTGAAGTCTGGCTCACATTCTGACCTGCGGAGTTCAGATCCGGCTCCGAGTAAACAATTCCCCGGGAGGCTGTGGACCGTAAATAAATTGCAGCACTGCGATCAATCGTTATTTTCCCGGCTTTGTTAAGCCAGACCGCAATTTGCATCTGTGCTGCACCAAAGAGAGAGGAGCGGCCGATAGTTTGCTGGGAGTGAGAAACGTTCACATTGTCGCTTTTACGTTGCCTTAATCAGGTTTCAATCACTTAGAATGTGGGGCTTCCTGCATGGGGCGACACCACTCGGGGAGCCTGTCGGCTGTTACTACAAGCTCACAAAAGCAAAAATGTTGTTCAGTTCAGAAAAAAAAATTGCAGTTGTAGAATCCACAGAGCAGCTGTCATTGTTCGCAGTACTTCCTGTTTCTTACTTGAATTGAACGTGTGAATTCTTTGGGGTTGTTGCTTCTGCCAGCAAATTTTCATGCTGAGGACGGAAAAGTCAAAAAAGGTCAATGTCACACTGGACAGAATTGAGTGAGCGAGAGAGAGATACTTATTCTGAATATCATCCCCAGTGTGAGAGACAGCGACACAAGATGTAGCTGCCGCAGGTCACCACTCTGACACTCCTGCGATATTCAATAGCAGCATGATCTCAAGTGTAATATTGCTCAGGGCTGACCGCAGTATTACGGGGTTATCAGTTGTTTATATTGGTCAGACACGCACTGTTTCACATCTGTTGTTGGCACTGAGACAGTCAATGGTCATTTTTCTCCGCTTTGTTTCTTTTCGGAATCTGTGGTAGGAACTCCAGTGAGTCGTGCCGTTGGCTCTGACGGTTCCGCAGTCTCTCTCAATCAAGTCCCCTGTCACTCAGACATTGACATGAAAACCCATCAGCAACTCAAGTCAGCGTCACAAAGTGGATAGTATATAGTAGGTTGACGACATGAGACACCTGACTGGACGACCGTCGGCTCTCGATGACCCTTTAGTGGGATTCGCTGTGGATAAGTGACAAGTCTTTCGGTCACTATACACTTCAGTAGCAGGTGCACTGTGCGATTCTGTCCAATCAAAATGACAATCAACAAAAAGAAGGTGTTTGATTGGGGCTGTTTGAGATGAGTGATGAAAATCTCAGCAGCGACACCTCAACGTCAGTCCAGTACTCCACATTTAACTGGGGATTTTACAAAATCTCAAGACACGTGCCCAAGAGTTTAGCAACATTAAATCTGCATCTGTGTGTCAGATCCATTAAAAGGCATTGCAATGAGAGCCAAAGCCATCTGATGGTGGCTGGCAGAAGACAACACGTGCACGCCGGGACAACACAAACATCAATACAACGCTGGACTGAAGAAGAAAAAGAAAATCACTCTCTGATCGCTGGAGTGAAAACGCTGAGTGGAAGCCGGACTATTTACTCCGAGGCCGAGGAGCTCGATGGAGGAGGCCGACGTGATTATGGCTGCGGTGCAGGATGATGAAAGTGACGCCCACAAATCACAGAAGGAGACGTGCGCACAGAAACGCAGAGGTGGCGGGAAAGAAATGGATGAGACACCTTGAGCTTTGACATCCACGGATATCTGCTTTTCATAGTTCCCTTTCCGTTCCCTTTACAAACAAGCATGTAAAGGGGTTGGAAATCATTCTCTCTCGTCGCTCGAAAAAAAAACCTTCCCAATCGACAGGGTGTTCACACACCGTTTCCAAATCACTACCTGAGCTCTTTAACCCTGCTGAAACAATCAGATAAACCTACAAAACAGCTTCAGCAAGTCAATGCAATGAACCAAGACACTGAGCAACTTTGACCTCCTCACATAGCCCGCAGCAAGAAAAGAGTCCATCTTATATTTATTTTTTTTATTATTGTGTGTCGTATTGCATTATTGAGCAGATTTGCTTCCTCACCATATGTTCCCAGTGGGAAAGAGCCCACACACAGGGAGGTAAAGCTGGAGGTGTTTATCCTTGAATCCAGGGGCGGATCTAGGATTCTTGGAGATCCGGGGCTTAGCCCTGAGGGTGCAGATGTCAGTTCGTCGGGGGGAGGAGAGGGTGATCGCCGATCATCTGCACGGGCAGGCGGGCAGCCGACACCCAATGCGTGGCGCACAAAGACAAAAAATATATGCATCTTCCCTTTACCCGTGCGGCCGGGTCTTTTTCCCAGAATTGTTCTCTTTTCTCACCACCTGCCCCAGGAAGAATAAAATCTCTCCCGGGAAACCGCATTTGATTTCCGTCTGTGGTCTAGGCTGCTTTCCTGCGCATGCTGCCACCAGAGGCCGTGCTAGGGTCTCTTGGGGCTCCAAGCAAGAAGTGACCTTGGGGCCCCACCTTACCAGTGCACGCTGAAAAAAATAGATTTTTACACAACCAAACGCACAATTTCCGGGAAATTTGAGATAAATTTCTCAAATGGGACTGTGGGACCCCACAGTCCCAAAAAACACGCATATGAGGTCAATTGAACACTCTAAATTGTCCATAGGTGTGCATGTGAGTGTGAATGGTTGTTTGTCTGTATGTGGCCCTGCAATGAACTGGCGATTTGTCCGGGGTGTCACCCTGCCTTCGCCCTAAGACAGCCGGCCCTTGGCTGCCACTCTGGTGAATTCCAGTACTGCACATTATACTCAGACCAGCTCAGAAGCGAGATCCGGGGCTCTTGAGAAAGCATCCGGGGCTTGAGCCCAAGTAGCCACCCCCTAGATCCGCCACTGCTTGAATCCCTGCCTTAACAAATCTTTTTTTGTTGAGCTGCCCTGATCTGTTTTTCGACCTCAAAAACCTTAGTGTGAAAATCAATTTTACAATTCTTTACCTCGGATCGGGACCACTGACACACGGCCGCCCTTTGAGAGAACAGACCTGTCCCTCTCCTTCTCTTTCTTTCTCACCAACTTCCACGGTGGCTGTCGCTTCTGCCATCATGAACATGTGACCACCAAAGAGTAAAGAAGTGTTGATAGTTGCGTGTGAAGTGTTTTTGTAAGAGACTGCTGAGCAGGAAACCAAGGGTAGCGACCCATGAAAATGAAAATATCCTTTGGCCATTAAATTCATTGGTCCTTCCGTTCTATCGTCACTTTATCTTAACATTTCTTACCCTGTGCTTTGAACAGGTTGCGCCTTTCTGATGCAACTATATAGAATTACACATTTTGTTTTGGCACTAGCCGTTAAAGGCAAAGTAATTTGGCAATTGATTAAAATTCAATGATTAAAATCAAGTTCTTGAAATAAAGAGAAGCCATCCACTCGAGGACCAAACGTGTTATTCTCAGCAATCGCCGCCAGATGATGTGGTAACCAGTGGTACGGTCGCGAGACTAGACACATCATACAGTTTGACGAGTGATCGCCACATGAGAACAATGTATATTTTTCAGCGCCTTACTCACCCACGTACGTTGTGGCTCCAGTTAATGAGCGGCTACGGATTCAGTGTTGTGCTCCCTTTGCGCAGCGAGAGCTTTGATTGTCATTAGGCAATTAATTCTGTTTTTGCTTGACTTGAAATGTCATTTCTTCACGTCTCCATGGAGCTTCCGCAAGGGATACGCAGCATATCTTTAGGCTCCACCATTAGCTGCGCTGGCCTTGGCCTCTTTTATCCGCCGACCGTGTTCACAGCAAATCGGCTGTTTGCTCTGTTTGCTTCAGAATGGAACCCCAGATGTTTTATTAACTACCGACAAATATGAATATTTTTCAGCCATTTGTACGACAGACATTCTACACAGTACTTTTTAGTCCTTTGAGAATTATGTGAACATGTTGAACTTTTTTTTTAACAGGGTTGTTGACTATGATTGGTAACCTTCACAGTAAAGGATTTTCAGCTTGCTCCTGCTGCTGTGACACTCACATCGAGAGATTTATTAGCTATCCACTAACCTGACATCTACAATTTTAATAACTATTTCTTGTTTTTCTGACAATAAAACACCACAATGCAAGAAATATAAGACTCTCATTTAGAGCATTCCTAGACCGGTTCTTTTCTGCTCCCCTTCCAAAATGCTTCCCCCTTAAAAATGAACCTTATGGATGCATGTTTGTTTTTTTTATTTGCTGCATGCCTGCTACTGTGGGTCACTTTCAAACACAGGATTAGCCTTGAATGACGTTGGATCAGGTGAAGGAGCAGGTGGCAGCTTTTATCAACGGAGCCCAATAAAATGGAAGTTTGGATTAAAGCAGTCATCAACTGGTTACTAGTGCTGCTTCCTACAGGCCAAGAGGAGACCAGTTTCTTCATACTCTGGAAGTTGAACGGTGATAGAAAAGACACTCAGGGAGACGATATGAGATGATTATATGAGGAACATTCACAAAAAACGGTTTGATGGGTTTATTTCACAAATCCACACTGGAAAGACTGAATTTGTAGACCTTCAAATATTGGAAAGTCTTAGTTTTACCACTTTCATGGAGAGTTGGACTTTTTTAACTGCCAGTCAGGCATGTCGAGAAGAGGTCAAGGTTTTTAATTGGTAATGGTAATTTCATTACAATTTCATTTAAATTATTTTTACAAAGCTCACTCAGCCAGAACTAAAGCAAAAGCTTTTTTCAGTGGCACTCTGTTCTACCTAAAAAACGAAAATGGCATCAGCAGAACCAGGAGGTCAAGTTTTTTGAACTTGACCTCCTCTTGCTCCCGCTTTCAGTGAAAAAGGCACTGGTTGGTGACTGAAAACTCAGACCAAGTGAAAAGTCTGTCAATAGAAATTTGTCAGGACAGATCGGCAAAAGGTCGCCAAACTTGAAAACTCAGTCATAAAGCTGAATGCAAGGTTTGAGTATTTGTTGTGGTTTATAAAGCTACATAACATGTGAATAATACAAAGATAAAATGTGCTTCTGTCCTTTTTTAAAAGCATCATACACCCAACATAATTTAACAGTGCATAGCATCCTGGCTTGAAGATTTTGGTGAAAGCACCCATACAATCTGTGTGTGTGTGTGTGTGTGTGTGTGTGTGTGTGTGTGTGTGTGTGCGCAGAGGTTAAGCCTTCACTTCATTGAAGTATATGCACACAACACAGTTAGATCCTTAGGTTGCTCACTGTACGCTAAAACTATCACATACACTGCATATATTTGCAATTGGCTACGTTGAACAAACAGCTCTGCTGCTTGGCCACGCACACTCAAATCTTCATAATGCAATCTTAATAATGCAACATAATTTGTGGGGGGTTTTTCCCCAGCGTGACTGTTTGTTCATATTCCATCGGATGCAGGGAAGCCCTCAGGCCTCTGCCAGGGAAATGTCTCCGTCGGGGAAATCAGTCTAATTAAGCGTCAGTTTCCCTGAAATAAATGGCATGCGCCCCATCACTTTTCCACGGCTGGACTGCCAAGACATTTTCATTGGCCTGTTGCTGATTGAGGGAACACCTCAATTAAACTGAACAACAGCTGATATTTACGAGCGCATATTATTACATTTTGATTGCCTCTTTTCTTTTTTGTCGTTGTTCTGCTGTGTTTCGAATTACATCTAGAATTAGTGCAGTGGATGAAACTCTCAGATTACAAATCCACAGATAAAACGTCACATCAGCAGCTTGCACCCTGCAGTTGGCTGGTTGGCAAATACTGTTACTGGTCTCAGGGTATGGTGCATAGTTACATGTGATCAGTTAAATCCGATTAACCTGAGCTGGAATCCAAGGCTCAATAAATTAATAGTTTTAGCTAAAAAAAAAAACAATAGTTTGGACTGTTTGATAATTTAGAAAAGTGTTCAGTTGTGTCGTGGTCTCTGGAGAAGTGAGTATACTCTTTCATGACCTTTTGTTAAATACAACATTGAGAAGTGGGTGTAGCCAATGCTGACTAGAAATGACACGCTCAAGGCTGAAGACTCACACAAAGTCAAAGAAAAGCCCCACAACCTCGACCTTGAGTTGGTTACTTGTGGTTTCTTAGTTTGCCTTTATCAATGACTCGATTATTGCATTAGTGCTTGCGTGTGCGACTGTGTGCTGGTGCCACCTAGTCATTAGTGCCGAGTGTAATGCCAGACATAATCAATTGTCACATGCACGGCTGCTCTCACGCTCTAATTTAGTGTTGCATCCTTTCTTCTGTTTCCCCTCAAGAATGGAGCATAGAGTGGGACAACACGGGACAAGTGTGGCAGCATAAAGTCGCGATGAGGGAGGAAGATTAATGAGCTTTTAAAGTGGAACTGTGTGCGTGATGTCTGTTTGAATCAAAGCCACTCAGCGTCAGAGGGAAACATGCCAGATGGTACTGCACTCGCAGTCAATGAAGGATTTTGGCTTCAGCTTCAGAGACCCCTCGCATTTCGGGATTCAACGTTGGTTTTCTTGCTTTGATGGCTGCTCTTCAAAAACAAAAAAAGAGGATCAAGGGAAATCTACTATTACCATTACAGCAGGAGCTGAATCAAAGCAAACTGGATGTGGAAATACAGTCTCAGTTGAAATAGACCTGTGACTTCATCCCTGCTACAGCTTACAAGAATCATTTTAAATGCTCATTTACTTGTTCCAAAGTGCAGTACAGGTATGGTGTAGAAACTCTGGCTACCACTGGCCACCATTCACCCTGTAGGAAAGCCTTGCAGCTGTTGCAATTAACCCGTGGTTGAACCCGTCATGTTCTATTTCCCATTTCTGCCAGAAAACTTATCTTAGCAAGTCTATATCACTACCATCAAAAAAGGTCATAAGCCACTTCCCACAGCAGTCTAATAGAATTGTATAGTACTGCCTGTAAATACGGGTGTTTGTGTGCTGATTAAAGATATAAAGAAGATGCAAAGGGACCAACATAGTTTCTTTTTAACATTCCTTATTATTTCACACATAACATTTTTGAGGTGCACCAGTAAACTGGATATGCAGCTTACAGCATTATGAAATCTTATTAAGAGTCTGCGGTTGATTTGTCCTTCTGTAGTGGAGTGTTAGTAGTCTGGAGGTTTGACAATTGCACGACGTACTACAGAGCTACTTTGCTTTATGTCATTACCTGTAAATGTTTGCAAGCTTCTTACTATCCTCCTGTGGACATCAGTGCACACTGCAGGGAGTGAAATAATTACCACCAAAGCACGGATGGTGGGGGAAATGTGAATAATGGGAACATCTAAAGCCAGGAGTTTATTCAAATAAGTTGCTTGGCAAGATTTTTAGATGAAGTTTGGTAATACACACAGCACAATAGCAGTTTAAAGATCACACATTCCCTGTGGGTACGTCAGCCAGTTTCTAATTCTTGTTTTTGGCATTTCCAAAGCAATTTGAATCACAATGAGAAGTTAAAAAGAAACATTCATGGATTCCAGGTAGCCACGGGTTTATTTTCTCTCTTCCTCTTTGGTTTCTGGGGCTTTTTCATCCTCCTCAACTTTTACTTCCTCATCTTTTATCTCCTTGATTGTTTCCTCTTCCTTTCTCTCCGCATCATCTTCTGTTGTCTCCTCCTTCTTCTCCCCCTCCGTCCCCACATCCTCCCTTTTCACCTCTTCTTCTTCCTGCCCGTCGTCTCCCACCTCCTCCCCTGTGAGGATCTCCAGGTCGGCTAAGCGGTGTCTGAGGGCCTTGTCCGCGCTCAGGTGCTTCCCCAGAATCTTCTTCAGCTTGACCTGCATCAGGTCCATCGTGCTGTACAGCTTGTTGACCTTTACCTCCAGCTCTTTGGTCTCGGGCATGATGTTCGCCGGGTCCAAATCTATCAGACCGTCTTTCATCAGGATCTGCCGGCCTTTGTCCTCCAGCATGCCCTTGGCATCCGGATACTCTATCAGTGACTCCATCAGGTCGTCCTTGGACAGGCAGAAAAGGTCTGAGTATCCGATGCTGCGAATGTTGGCCGTACGCCGGTTCCCTGCTTTGCTGCCCTTGATGTTAAGGATGCTAATCTCGCCGAAATAGCTACCGCTTCCGAGCACAACAAACTGTGTCACGCCGTCATCTGCAACGACCGCAAGTTTCCCGTCTTTGATGATGTACATCTCTCGGCCAATGTCGCCTTTTTTGCAGATGTAGTCCCCAGGGCTGAACACCTGCGGCCGCAGCTTGAGCACCAACTCGATCAACAGGCCGGCCTCACAGTCTGCAAAGATTCGGACCTTCTTCAGAGTCTCCATGTGGACTTGGATGGCGATCTCAGCCTTCAGCTTGTCAGGAAGATACCTCAGCACCTCTCGTTCGTCCTGTGCCTTCCCGTTGTTCCACAGATAATCAAACCACTTGATGACCCGCAACTCAAGCTCCTTGCTGACCTTCCGGGCCTGTGAACCAAAGAAAAACCTTTAAACTCACAGGTTATTATGCTAAATGTTGCATCAAGAGAAAAAAAACTTGAATCTACCCGCATGTAATGCTTGATGTTGTCAATCCGAGCCTGAAACTGAGCTTGGGCGGCGTTCATGTTGGAGATCATAGTGGCGATATTTCCCACGATGGTTGCAAAGATCAAAACCCCAACCAAAAAGTCAATCACGTGAAAGAAAAACTCTGAGTCCAGGGCCGGAGGCGGGGTCTCTCCGATGGTGGTCAGGGTCAGTGTGGACCAGTAGAGGCTGAAGGAATACTTCCTCATTGGCTCTCCAAATGCGGGCTGTTCAGGGTCGTCCAAAGCTGGGTAAACCCATTCGTCAGCACCAAATCCGATAGATTTGGAGAAGGAGAAGTAGAAGCAAGCGTTCCAGTGGATGATAATGAGAATGTACATAATCAGGTTTCCAATGCGGAAGATGTTTGGGTAGTTGGTTTTGGTCTCCGTCCTAGTGAAGAACTCCATCATGCGGCCAATTCTCAGCAGTTTGTTGATTCGGATCTCTGGGTAGTCGAGGCCGAAGTATAAATACAAGATGTCAGTGGGAAGCATGGAGACAACGTCCAGGCGAAACTGGAAGCTGTTGACGTAGCGCTCCCTGAGGAGCTTCTCATCTTTCACCATCAGCCCTTGCTCCAGGTAACCTGCACTCAAAGAAGTGTGAAGTCACTACAAAAAAAAAAGTGCCAGTAGGATGAACAAAAGTTTGAGAGAAATGTAGAATTGGATGAATGTAATCACACTTGGTAACACTCACTGATTAGAAATAAAATTTGTTTAAATTTTAAAGAGTTGCTCATAATTTAGAACAATTTACAAAGATATTGTTCCCACATTGTAATTATTGGTTGTCATTTTTGCTTCAACGGCGCGCCAACAGGATCCAACCAGCACTCTTACCGTAATTGACAGCTGTGAAACAATAGCACATAAACGGCATCTACATTTACCCGGCAAGATGACGCTTGAGGGTTTTATTTTCACTAAAAAAACAAAACCCCACAAGCTGAAATCAGCCTTTTTATCGTAGCTCACATTGAAAGCAGCCGTGTTATCAGCATATGTAGGGAAGATTGTGGGGATTCACAGCTGCCTTGAGTGTGCTTCCTAATTTCTACTGTGAAAGTTTGAAAAATGTGGTATAACATCTGACAAATCAAATTTACATATAATACACACATACAGTATATATTATATAAAAATCTGTTAAGAAGACATGGTCTTCCAACGGTGGAGTGTGTGTTTGCGGACATTTTCAGCCCTAGACCAAAGAGGATCATTGGCAGCTGCTATTAATCATGTGCGAGGGAGTCATTTACCTGTTCTGGTTCTGAAAAACATGTCAGCCACATAAATTAGGTCCGAAGTGTAGTCCAGGATTACCCAGTAGAGGATGAAGTTGTGCTGCAGCTCTTCGAAGCAGGCTCTGTTTACAGAGGAAGATCACCAGCCATTAATAATGCTGAACACCACTCCACCACGGCCCAGTGCGCTAAAGCTGGATTCTGGTTCCGTGGTCTCCATCTGCACACACTACACCCTTTATTATTGCAGCTCACCCAGTTTACATTAAAAGCCTTACAACTGTCTGGGCAAAGCTTGGGACAGCTATAAACTACATGTGAAAATGTAGATGTCAATAAAATTGTGTTGTTCTGCATTGGGAATGACGTCACTGAAAAACATGCACTATTTTATAGTCTGTATGGATCACCTTGCTATGATCGTGGTCCAGTTGTACATGACTGGAAGTGTGATGATAAACAGCCAGTTGTAATACAGATTCCCAGCAGGGTTGATGACAAATATTTCTTTTGGCCTAAAACATAAGAAAGCAACTTGTAAAGTAAAAAGTCAGGCAACTTGAAAATGTGTCCAGAACAAGTTGATCAGAATGATTTACTTTTCTTTTTCTCGTTTTTCCTTTTCTTGTTTTTCCTTCTCTAGTTTTTCCTTTTCTTGTTTTTCCTTTTCCTGCTTTTCCTTTTCTTGTCTCTCCTTCTCGTCTCCACCCTTGTCATCCTCTTTTGCCTCCTTGTCATCCTGAGTCTCCTCCTTTTCTGTTTTTCTGAAATGTGCAAACCAACATTGGAGGTCACTTAAAACTGAAAACCCTCCCAGAGTTTTCATGGAAATTATAAGTACTTACTCTTTTATTTGCTTCTCATCCTTCGTCTCCTTTTTGTCTTCCTTTTCCTCCCTGAAAAATTATGAGTTAACAAATTTGATTATATTTTGCATACAAAATAAGACTGATTAATCCTCTGTTGACAACAACGTTGACCACGTTGAGCCACATACTCACTCTTCATTGTTGTTGCTGTTGTTCTTATTTCGCAGGTGATAAAAGTCTGACTGAGGCACAACTCTGAAAGAAAAACAATGCATTTCATGAAAAGTTCTTTCTGTCATTATTTTCTGATGTCACAGTATCGACTCTTACAGGTCATCCTCGCTGTCGGTGGGAGGCTGTGATGCAGTCATGACAGCAGATCTAAGAAGAAAAGCAAAACAAGAGGAACAAGAGTCCAGAAAGTCTCTGCAAGGGGAAAAGCTTTTTAGTACCAGAGATTCAACGCTCAGTCAACACACGATAAAGTTTCTCCTGCAAAAGGAGAAAATATTTTTACATCATGTGTTTTACATCTACTGCAATAAAAAGGCTTTTATCTGTTTGCATAACACGTCCCTACAGTTCTTACCTTTGAAGCAGCTGCTACTGGAGCCTGAAGTCCATCTTCCCTCAGCCAGTTCTCAGTCTAGTGGCATCAAGGCGACAGGGGACTCACCGATTCATCAGAGTTGGGATGCTGATTACAGTCCCAGTCAAAGTGTAAGACGGACGAGTTGCGCACTGAGTCAAACTTCCTGTGACACGGAGCCTCGGTGACCCTGATGAGGATTTTTGGATTAGAGTTGGATGACAGGAGGAGGCGAGGCTCTCATTAATTCTGCTTGTCCAGCAGGAGAGGAGCGTGAAGTGAAGTGAAGTGAAGTGAAGTGAAGTGTGTGTTGGTGGGATCACAATCACCGGTGTGGGGGGGGGGGGGGGGGGGGGGGTGGAGTACTCCAATGTTGATGTTGTTTTCATCCCAACAAATCTTACTCACCATTTGAAGAGCAGCAGAAAAATTAATCTGCACACACACACACACACACACACACACACACACACTGCTCAGTCAGCACTCTCAGACAGATCCAGAGCTGATCCTATTACACACTGGGGCGGCCAGCTCACACCCGCTGGATCAGCCTCCTTCTACACTCAAAGTGAAATTAATACTGCACTAAATTACACTGAGTGCTGTTTGTGTGCAGCAGCGGCGGCTCCTCCTGCGCTGACTGCTGTGAGATCACTCAGCTCAGTGACTCCCCCTGTTGGCCCCTCTCCATGTTTGTTTGTTCATCAGTTTGTTTTTTGCTGATAAATTGATGGATCTATTCAAATCGCTCATTATTTTCTGGACGTGTTCCTAAAAAGCTTCAGTGTAAAATAAATTAGAAGTCTTAAGAAACAGTCTGGTTTAAACAATGCATTATTTCTGGGGGTTTTCTTATAAAAAAAAAAAAAAAACTTTTCCCTCACATTTGTTCCTTTTTCAACTGTACAGACTTTACAGGTTTAAGTTGGACCTGCACTGGCATCCAAGCAGCTATTTGATCCACAGAATCAATTGAAGTCAAGAAGTGAAGTCTTAATTGTGGATACAAAAAGGCAGCAACTTTTTTTTTTTTTTTTAACTCATGCAGTTAAAAGCATGGATTGTGGAACAAGATGAATAGTGTGTACCTTAATGAGTAAATGGCAATCCTAATAGCAGAAGGTAGGAAAATCAAAGGAAGAACACATGTCTATGGAAAACTTTTCTTTTTATTGTACAATATGAACTGAGAACATAGCATTCTCAGTCTTACAAAGATCATGAATGCCACATGTTCAAAACGTTTTCCCCACCCAATCATTCTTTTATATTGTAATGATACCTTTTTTACCCTTCAGGGTTGCAGCTACAACAGAGTCTACCTCTATTATGCAATAATAACAAAAGAGCACTTAGGCTAAGGATAAGAGTAATAATTACAGGATCACTGGGTCGGCTGCTGCTTCCTTGGCACCAGTTTCTGGAACGAAACCAGCATCTGCCGCGCCAGCATCAACCACAGCAGGAGCATCTGCAGCAACTGGAGCATCTGCTGCCACTGGAGCATCTGCAGCTGCAGGGGCATCTGCTGCCACTGGAGCATCTGCAGCTGCAGGGGCATCTGCTGCCACTGGAGCATCTGCAGCTGCAGGGGCATCTGCTGCCACTGGAGCATCTGCTGCCACCGGATTATCTGCAGCTGCAGGAGCATCTGCAGCAACCGGAGTATCCGCTGCCACCGGATTATCTGCAGCTGCAGGAGCATCTGCAACAACTGGAGCATCCGCAGCAACCGGATTATCTGCAGCTGCAGGAGTGTCTGCAGCAACAGGAGCATCCGCAGCAACCGGATTATCTGCAGCTGCTGGTACGTCTGCAGGCACCTCAGGTGCTGCTGGGTCTGCAGCAGGTCCATCCACAGCAGGAGCACCGGCGTCTGGTTCCACAGCGGCTGCCTCAACGTCATCATCGACTTCCTCATCAGAGTTCACGGGGGCTCCAGCAGCTGCACTTACGGAAGCAGAATTCTGCGCAAAGGGAGCTAAAATTAAAATGGTCGGGATGTCTGTGGGGGATGTGTTTGCCAATCAAGTCGTGAGAGTTAAATTGTATTTGACAAGTTTACTTGGAAGATAAGATGTATCAGGTGTCGCTGTGTTAAGAGAAGAGCTTTGTAAAACAAAGCAGATGTATTTTAGAGTCATAATGCCTCAGACATTTGACCAAATAGCTGTTTGTTGTTTGTTGTTGTGAAGCAGCCTTCTCAGTCACCTCTATCTCCTCCTCTGATTCGTCACCAATAGGAGCTGCAGGCAGGGCATCAGCAGCCTGAGCCGGTGCAGCATCAGCCTGCAAAAGGCAGCATAGGTTTGATGACATTCTCAGATATGCATAGTCACCGTGAACAAATGAATTATTTATGAACAAGTTATGCATAAAAGTAACAGTCCTAAGTCCTTTTGCCAGAGGGCTGAAAGTTTTCAGAGCCGCCTGGGACGAAGGAACTGTAAGAAGATGAGTTTTCAGAAACTCACAGGAGCCCCCGCAGGAAGGAAGGGGTTTGCAACCACACCCTGAAAATGTGGAGATAAAGGTAAGAAGAAGAATTCATGTTTAAATATTGCTGGCTGTGCACTCGCTGGCCTGCTACCTGCTGCTGGTACACTCTGTACAGCTCCATCCACCTCAGGGCTTCGTTAGCATGTGCTGCAACCTGTAGAAGACATACCAGACGTCTCCAGACATGCATCTGCAGAGCTCACTCTTTTCTTGCCTTTGTCAGACTTATAGCATGTAACTCATGCCTGATGGCACCAAAAAGGGCCATCGCAAACATGTGCAAACACTTTACAGTTGAAAATAAAATTAAAATTCTACCTGCTCCTCATTGCTTTCACTTCCAGGTGCCTTCAAGATCAAAGACCCAACATACACATCAACAGACGAGGAGAAAGTGTAGAAAACGGGTGAAGAAACAGAAAGTTAGATTCTACTTATTGAACCAAGTTTGCAAAAGAAACAAATTGAAAGGCTAAATTAGAAAGGAAAACGTACAGGAGCAGACAAAGTTGTCACCAGGAGACACATCAGTGGCACCAAAACCTTCATTGTTCCTGCAGAAAGTTTAAAAAGAACATGCCCTTAGAAAACAAACTAAAAGCATTTAAAGAAGATATTGGAATTTAAATATTTCCTCCAAAAAATCTCACCCTTCATGTTGCACATAGGCGCCAGCAGCGTATTCAACAGGAATGGCAAGTGACCTATCTTGTCTCTGGCACAAACTCCATTTATATAAGGGAACATCTCGTAACAGCCAATCACATGCAGGAAAACATGCAGAGTTATGCGTTTGAAGAAAAATCTCCTTACACTTCAAAACTGAGGGCAGAAATCCAGAGTAAGAGCTCCTCTTATGGTTAATTACATGCTGTGCACACGCACTTTACACACATTACCCTCAAAAGTGGAAAAAAACAAGGCTGCCTGAAGCCTGCTTTAAGATGAAGGGATAAATGCTGAAAAGCTTGACTTTCAATCACATGAAACAAACCCAAGGAACGCTGTGGCTGAAGGCGGCGTGACACTTCGACGGCGTATAGTGCTCTTCTTTAACCTGAAAGTGGAACACTGAAGGACTGCCGCAGGTCATCGTGTGACAACAAAGACGCAGTAATGTGTGGTTTTCAACAGCAATGAAAAGAACCTTCTGGTTTTATATGAATCTACCTGGCTTGCTTTAAATGTTAAGGTGAAAGAGAGATATGACGAATAGACCAAGAGTCACACTGAGGCCTTCGATGACGTCCTACCTAAATTAATGGAACTGTCAATAACATCAATATAATGCCACAGCTCGAGAATTCATAAAAATCACACATCACATCACCTTAATAGAGGCAACAATTTCTGGAGCATTTCGGATCAAGAAGCTCGCATTCACAATTAAGAGTAGGAAAACATAAAAGTAAAAGGCGATTTTAAGAGATTAAAGACAACTGTTTTTGAGACTACGCAACAGCAAAACTATTGTTTTGCCCAGTTGTGTCTGAATGCGCCACATTATTTCCATTTTAAATTGCAGATTATCAGAATTTATAGCTGTTGATGGCTAACGGATTTACGGGTTTAGTTAAGATATTTTTCAGGCTCTCACGAGTGCTTATCCAATCACAGGTCGAGCTCAGCATGAGACCATCTAGCTAGCCTCGGCATTGCAGACTCATGATCTGATTTACTGTCGCGACTGACTGTCTCTTCACTTAGAACGCACAGGAGCCCGCACTGTTGATTCTAAAGCCTTGTTCAGACTGCCAGCAAAAATCAGATTTTTAGCCCATCCAGATTGAAACTGGAGGGCTCTTTTGTAGTCTGAACAGTCACAAATCTGAAACCGGATTTTTGCCAAATGGATTGGAACCACATTCGGAAGGTAGTTTCAAATCGCATTTGGACAGATGCGTCTCAGTCTGAACAGCTCCAAACACTCTGATCGGTTTTGACTGTCAGTGACGTCACTCTTCGCAAAGCAAGACCCAATGCGCCAGACAAGAGAGTGCCATTGGAGGTGCGGAGCTGTAACATAATGGAGCAGACAGAAGAAGTAGAAAACAGCAGTCCCTGGCCAGAGGAGGAAACTCATTGGTTCATCAGTCTGTGGGGAGATAGCACCACGTATCGCAACAAGTCGTGCCGGATGTCGGCTCATCTCTTTGTTGTGTGTGTAGCAGAATATGATGACCGATGAATTTGTTGGCATTTCATTGACTGACTCGACTAATTGGGTGTGCGGACAGGTGACGCGGGAGAGAGAGAGGTCACCCATATCATGAAGAGAAGAGACGGAAGAGCCCAGGCAGCTGTGCCACCAGTTTGAGCGTTTTTACAATAAATGCGTTTTATTGGTTGCATTTGAAGAAGGGGGCGTCCTGATACTGACGGCCTGGTTTTTAAAATCCCCCCGGACGAAAATGTCCAAGACCAAAACAACACTGAGAGCATTTTGTGTTGTTGTCTCCAGGCCAACAACTCTTCTTCTTGTATGCTGCTACCTTCTTCAGCTGAAGTCAGTCAAGGTTATCCTAATGGAAAGACACTCACTGTAAATGTTGTTGTGACTTACAGGAAATTGTTTTTGCCTCTTATTTTTGAATGTCATGATTCACAGCATAACAGAAAACACAGTATCCTTCCTTAAGCGCTGATCAACAGCCTGACAGGATCTCTGCTGTGGTTTATGGCCAAAACAGATTATTTTTGCAGATTATTTTTCATGGCGAATACAAGATCTGAACAACAATTTTTTTTAAGTTTTGGTTCCTCTGGCAGTCACGCTGACTGCCAGAGGAACCACGGACGGTATAGCACAACCAAACAACATCATTTTTGTCTGTTTTCCACTTCATTCAAAATACAAAAGAAGCATTTTTGCGCAACGGCAGTGGAAACCTACTTCACTGTGTTGGAGTTTTCACTGATCCTCGTCTGTGTCAAAGCCGCCCTGGTTGTACTACACAGCAATTTTAAACATTGCAGGTTTCTGGTGTTTATTTTCTGTTGCTCCATTTTGGATAATTTGGGACTGTGTTCGAGACACTTTGAGTTCCACCCGCCCGAGTTAATGAGATTTCCTGAACATAAATAGCAATAATATCCTTCAGAGTCAGTCAGTGTTTAATTTTTTTCTTTGATACCTCCAGAAACACAGCAGTTTGGTGGAATAATATGATCACTGCATTCAAACTGAGCTTAGATTGAAGCAAATTGTCTCCTTAAGTCACTATTATTTTTATTGCACGTTTTGTTTGAAGAGACATTCTGCACCAAACAATACAAAAAAACACTGCTCAGCCTTTAAATCTAAAAAAGATGTTATCGTTAGTGGTTTGAGGTAGAAGTGGTAAACTAGACTCTCAGAGGTCTGAGTCAGTCTGTGAACTGAAGCTAAAAAGCTTGTGTTGAATGCAGCATTTAACATATTTAGCACAATGAGTTTGCCTCTTAGGAGAGAACAAAGCTATTTCCCTTTTTCAAAATAGAAACACAAATCCAAAACCGTATTAGACTCTATCTGTCCAATCGCCTGGTATCCCAATTCATGGATGGCTGAACACCATCCAGTGATACAGTGAATGAAGTTGTGACAAATGAAAAGAAAGTTTGAGAAAATTATAACTTGGACTTGTTTTCGTTGACGTGTATACAGTCTGGAGATTGACATAGAAAATTGTATTTGAACAATTGTGAATGTTTGCATCTATCAATACAGAATCCCATGCAGTGTTTCTGTGAGTGAGAAAGCTGGTAATAGTAGGACAGATATCCTGCCTGCTCTTCGTTTCCTCAGTGGAAATTATGAGTCTGGGTGGCAAATGAAAGCATGTCGCGCTTGAAATGAGATCATATAGCGATAGAATGGCATGAGAACATTGGCAGGATTTCAATTGTTTAAAAATCTCCCAGTGCTACATAGCGCGAACTCCATCGTGATATTAGATTCTGGGGGGTTTGAAGTTCCTCTGGGTGCTGCTGGTGTCTGATGTCTGATCCTTTAAACACACGCTGATGATGACGTGAGCGGCTTTTCATCACTCCTATCAGAGCGTTCATGTTGGGGCAGAACTCACGCTGGCCTCTGATGTTTCGCAGTCGGGACAAGATCTACTCTCCCAAAGTGGGGATTTTGTCTTCATAAATTACTCATGAGGAGCATAATTTTTCCACCAGTGAAGATAAGCGACAGGTCCTCTCTGACGGTGGTTCCCGTGAAGCTGGAAGGAAGCCCACCTCTCTTGATGCGGCAGGTGTGAATCCTTTTTTTTTTCTATTTTCATTAATAACCTTGACTTGTGGAGCTTAAATAGAGGAGGGCAAGTGCAATAACTCTTCGTGCTATGTTTATTTTACTGAGAAATCAGACTCAGCCCAGGGACATAATATAAAACAAAGGCGGGGCTTTGTTTGATTTAAAAAAAAATACTAAAATTAAAAAATAAAAAATAGAGGTCCAGTTATGCAGACAGGAGAAAATAATCTAAACAGGTCAACTGAAACTGAAAGACGAAAAACTCAATTTATTCTGAAGCAACAAGATGTACGGAGAAACAGTCTGGCAGGGAGTGAAGGTCAGAGTTCATGCGGTTGACGAGCTGACGAGGACCAGGTGCGCCTGATTAGTGAGGCAGAGCAGGTGTGGCGGAGGTGAACGTCTGCGTTCCGGTGTGCGTGGCCAGTAGACAGGCATGCAGACAGCACACTGGAACTTACCAGGAATAATCATTCTTTTAAA
This sequence comes from Nelusetta ayraudi, assembly GCF_046127955.1. Taxonomy (NCBI): domain Eukaryota; kingdom Metazoa; phylum Chordata; class Actinopteri; order Tetraodontiformes; family Monacanthidae; genus Nelusetta; species Nelusetta ayraudi. The sequence goes on along the minus strand of NW_027466054.1, from coordinate 3,495,174 downwards.
TTGTGTTTTTTGTTTCATATGGGACCCTGGCTTTATAAATTTAAGTATAAATTAAATTATAACAATATAAAATATTCAAATAACAAAATTATTTGATTTCCAGGTTTGTTTTGAGGTTCGAGTTCATATTTACTCGTCTCATAACTCTGACTTCTCCAGACACATAGTGTTACCTTCAGGATCAATGGCAATTAAAGATTCTTGCTTAGTTTCTGCATTCTTTAGCGCTCTATGTGCAGCTCTTAGTCGTGAAGCCTGCCAACAGATTTTTTTTTTTTTTTTTAATTCAGATGTGAAGTAATTAAGTCAACTTTTACAAAAAAACACTTGTTGTTTCACCACAGAGCAACTGCAAAAGCTGATTATGAAAAAGATCTTGAATCGAGCTCAGTTTCCACACCCAGCCAGCAGCTCCAGTCTGCTGGCACAATGCACCGCACACAAATAGTAGTGTGACGTACATAATCACAGATGTAGGAACACATGAAAGCAGCATTTTTTTTCCTGTGGGCGTCGCAGGACAGACGTGAAGACTTAATTCACAAAACAACTTTTTCGTTCAGCAGTGTAATATCAACGTTTTGAACACTTTTCCCAATGACACATTGCTGGTTTAAATCAGGGGTCAAATCCAAAATGACAACTTTATGTTAGACGGTCATGAAAAGATGTCTGAATGACACTTTTTAAAATCTCTTTGCTACATAGACTTAAAGTAAGGCACACTCGCTATAGTATCATAATACCAATTATATGGAGAGTTGCTGATACTTCAAAATACTCTCAAGACTTTAAGAGAAACACTGTTTTGATGCAGGTTAATCTGAGCCATCAAACTTGTCATATAAACGCAGAGAAACAGAGAGTGATGAAAGTGAAGACTTTATTTCTTAAGGAACTCAAGGAAACATTCAAATGACCTAACAGACACACTGCATACTTATCATATCTGGTTTTCTTCTCCAACACAATGTTTACAATCTAGGGCGTAACATATTAAGTAGAGTTAAACATTTTTCAGGAGCTGATGTTAACACAGACATTCTAATTGTTTTTGATCTAATGACGATGCTTTTAATAACAATTGTTACTTCATGTTTATCTTTGTATTCAAACCCACATCCACACCCAGCAGAAATAGATTCAGGTCCCCCAGTGCCTCTCGCCTACTTCAGGCCTTGGTTGTCACCTAAAAACACAGATACACAACTTGAGATTAATTGTAATTCTCTTCACATTTGATATTTAAGTCAAGTGCTATGGCAAACAAAAAAAACTCAGGAGTATTTGCTACACATCTTGAATCCTAAAAAATGAAAGAGGATTATTTTGAACCTGGCTTGTCTGTGTGGCCAGGTCCTGCTGCAGAGGTGGCAGAGGATCCTGGGAAGGAAGAGGGTTGACATCAAAGGCGGGAAGCTGAAGGAAAACAAACACCATGCTCAGAATAAAAAACACAAAAAGCAGATTCCTTTTTTTTTTTTTTTTACGTCAATGTAAAAAATGGTTGTTTTTGCCCTGTCCTCACATTTGGGATCTGCTGGGGAATAATCTGAGGTGGGAATTCAAACGGAAGCACCTGGGAGGCAAGAAAAGATGGTGATTGAACAAAAAAAGCAACAAAAGCAATCAATTAAGAATTGTGAATTTGAGAATTTACATTTGGATTTGGCATATGAGGAACGTTGGCCATAGGAGGCAGGTTTGTCAGTATCTGAGAGAAAAGCAAATCAGTTTCAAGTATCAAGTACAACTTTCATTTAAAAAAAAAAAATGAAACTAACTCATTAACTAAATTTGCACTATGAAAAAAGTTTAAATATTTACCCTCTGCTGGGAGAAGTCATAGGGGTAGTACTGCAAAAAAATACAAAACACACGGCTAAATCGCTCTGTTATGGTGTCAGAAATGTAGGATTAGCATGATTTAATTCCCAGTGAACTTACCACTTCCACACTCTGTCTGCCTGGTGGCTGAGGGATGGAGTACTTGATGAAGCCGTGAGTGGGAAAGGGCTGCAGCAAGAAAGACAAGGTTAAACAAAAAAAAAAGTCTTTCACATTTTTCACGAGTTGATTTGATACTATGCGTGTGGCTACCTGAGCGGGGTTGACTCCAGCAGCGCCGGGGAACCTGTGAGGATAGATCTGAAACGACACCAAAAAAAGATAAACAAACGGCAACAACCATTGTAAGAAGATGCCTGAGAAAAAGGTGCCAAGTTGCTTGAAGTAACAGCTGTGTGAGGTTTGAGTTGGGAGGAGAAACGAGGGTCAGGCTCACCAGTTCCACACTGTAGGCGCCAGGTAATCCAGGCTGCGGCAGCTGCGGCAAAGTCAGCGGAGCTGTGAGAGGCGTCCTCACCTGAAAGGGTGTTTTGTGCTTTTATATACAAGTCTCACTGGACTCATGTCAAGTGCAGCTGTGTGCAGCAAAATGAAGTACGATTAGTGCACTATGGTGTGCATGTGCAAACCATAGGCTAAGATTTGAGACAGCAAGAGGTGAGACGTGGTCTGTGACTGTGACTCCTGCAAGCTGTCAAGGACACGCATAAAGTTTACTTTTAAAGAGTTACAACACGCATATTTACCTGTGACGGCGCCACCTGCGGCCTGGTGCCTGCAAGGTGGGGCAGGTAATGGAAGAAGGACTGCAATGTGTAAAGCACAAAGAGAAGTTGTTGGTTCAGCCAACCTTGCCTTGAGTTAAGAAGGTTGCATGTTCCTCTGTACTTACAGGTGCGGCTGATGCTGTGCTCGCCAGGCAGAGGCACAAGATGGCCAGTTTCATTTTGGCAGGTGTTTGACGGATTCCTGAAGACAGAGTTTCACCGTCACCGTGATGAAATAGCAGTAGGGGGAGATAGGAAAGACAACTTGTGCCGCTCCTCTCTGCAGGTACTGACCTTCTGTGATGAAAACACCGGTGGAGTGGATGCTGGCTGTTGATGTGGAAGGCGCTGTGAGACGTTCATGCCTCCCAAAGCGGTTCACCGTAGCATTTATAGGGCTGCAGCTCACCACGGAGCCAATCAGGTGTGATGGGAGTGATGCTCTGCAATGAGCGGGTACGGCACAGGTGTCTAGTCTTCAGCTTTACCAAATGACCACTGGTCAAATCCACTCTGTGCGTAATGGCACACTTAGCCTGATTACACTGTCTAGAGCAGCGGGTTGCACACGTACCTCCTGCCCCGCTCGTTGCTGTTCAACCGCACCATGGAATCAGAGGCTGAGCCCGCACCGTTTGATTTATTAACCGTGGAAGTGAGATATCAAACATTGTTGCACCGTGCTTTCAAATTATGGCCAAGAGTCTGAGGAGGGAAAGTTAACTGGGGCCAGCAGAGGAAGATGAATGTGCGCAAGGGGAGTTGGCTATCGGGAGTCTCCAGACTCTGAATTGTCATTACTGTCATATTACATGTATAGTAAAGCACCTTCTCAACGCCAGCTTTGCTTATCTGAGTGGATTCCTTGTGTTTTGCTGTCATTTGTTTTTTATTTTGCAATGATTCCACTTGATGCAAAGCCAGAAACGTGATTTAACTGCGTACCTTTCTATGTTTCTTTTACCAGCCTTGCACTCTAATGTGCCATTATTCACAACAATGTTTTTAATTATTCATGTAGGACTTTAGGCAGGTTCAATGATCTTTTTTATGTTACGGTAATGTGCACTTCATGTAAGAGCAGCGTATACACACCACGATCAAAGTGTCGGTTTGCTGATCTTCTCAGTCACATGAGAACTCAGAACTTGTGGTAATAAAACTTTTACTTCTTTAAAGAAGAAGAGTCAAACAAAAAAATAACTGTATGTGTGTGTGTTTCTGCATGTGGTGCATGTTTACGTCTCTATACCCAAAGTGCAGCCAGCCTGTCAACTATAATTTGTCTAGTCATCATCATCATCGTCTCCTCTGGATTTTCTTGGTACGAAATCACAGGATTGTGATGAGCCCAAAAGAGCTGATGACCCTCTCTGGAGTTCACCGATGACTCACTCTTTCTGCAGCAGCTCAGCAGAAATAGCTGTGGAAGATGTTTGAGACTGTTTTTTTTTTTTTTTCCGTTGTTGTTGATGTTGTTGTTATGCAGTCCTTGTTGGTAGAGATAAACCAATCAGCTCCTTGCAATGCAAATCAAAAGCTAAAATCGTACATTTCAATTTTTCAGACCGTTTCTATTTTCGAGTGCTGGAAATGAAGTCACACAGAGATAGTTTACAAAAGGCATCCAATAGTTTGTCCGCCGTCATCTGCTGCGTGTTTGCTGCCGCCAGCCGGTGCTGTGATGAAAACATACAACAATGCACTGATAGCACATTCCCAAACTTAATGGAGAAACTTGCAAACACTTGTGGGTTAAATTTACAAGATTTATGGTGTAACTTGCTCTTCAGATTAATTTACACAGGGTAACCTCCAGAAACTTCCTCATTGAATCCATTGGTATGAAATATTAATTGGTTCTAACTTGGTTTTAAATGTCAGTGGAAGTCAGAGAGAAGAAGGAAGAACGAGGTGGTGATAGTTGATGATTTAGATTTTAATTTGCCAATATTTGTGATATTAAAACTCCCCAACGTTAATCTTTGCGTTTAATGGGGAATAAAACAACATTTTTCCTCTCACTGGCAGCTATGGCATTTTGTGTGTTTTTGCTGGCGGTTGAGCTTTGAGCCAGTCCATGTCTTCTATTTCAACATGTGCATTTCAGGTGGGTTAATAGTTCTAAGGACCATTTCCTGGCAGCCTCTGCAGCAGCTCTTAACAGGCAAACGTACCGTATTTCCAGTAATATAATTATAATGATTTTAAATCGCAACACAGTAATTTAATCATACACATATTGCACAATAATATTATCAAGAAGGTTTGAAAAATTCTTTATTTGCAAAGAAAGTGCGTGCTTTGTGTGTTTTTCTCCTCTTACTCTCTAAACACAGGGATCTTAAGAGATGCAACTGCACATTAACAACAGGGAGTGGGCCAGATTAAGGAGTTGACACTGACCCCGTTCTTATTCTGAAAGTACAGGGCACTAACAACAGGTGGGCGGGCTCCATTATTACATTATTATAACATAGATTTAAAAAAAAATAATAATAATAAATACCTTGAAAACAACACCAATTATATTCAAATGCATTTTATTATTGTTGAAGCCTTTATTTTCATATGAAATTTAAAAAAGAAATTCAGTCTTTTGAGAAATGATTATTCTTTTTTGTTGCTGTTGACCTTGTTGTTGTTGACATTAGAAAACAAAGAGCATTGTGACTTGTCCTGATTGAGTTCCACAGACGTGATTGCTTGTATTTATTACTTGTTTGTCATTTGTAGAGAAAATAAAATGAAATAGAGAGAAAAAAGGAGTCAAATCTATATCCCTTGTTGTGAAATTCAACTGTACAGTCTCCAAAGGCGTTGATGCTTTTACAAGTGCACCACTTTTGCGCTCCTGTGAGACAGCCAAACACTCTTTCAAGTAATGCCCTTAAAGAAATGTTGGGTTTTAAGTATGCATTGATTTACTGTTGCTTTGTCGGCTTTTAAAGAGTAAAACGGGAACAACCGAGCAGCATCTAAAACTCAAGCGCCCAGGAGGAAAAACACTTTGTGTGTGATGTGAAGAAATGCGTTGCCACTTTGATCAACAGGCTTCCCCAGACAATGGAGATGGAGCAAAACACTCCCTACTTGAATTTCATTAGCTCATTTATAATCACTGGCCCTTGATTTGAAATTAACTCTAACGTTCATCAAACCATTAGAGTTAACGATGTGATTTTGAAAACGTGTAAACAGCTTCACGTGCAGTGGACTCTCTCAACCACACACATCCCATCTTCTGCCTCTTGTGCACATAATGAATTATCCTGTCTTCTTCTGAGTGCTGCTGTACCACCCTGCTGCTGTCTTGGAGCACCAGCATATTTTCAGCAAATTAAAGACTCCCGGCTTCCTCTCCCCTGCCTTTATTCCGCTCGCTCAACGGCAGCCGGTGGCCAGAAACACTTGGCACCCGAAGATGCAACTTTCCTACAATTAAACCTATAGGGGTTCCGTGAAAAGGCCTCAGAATTTCTTCAGGTCCGGTGAACATGATTCCAGTTAACTGCAACCACTTCAAACGTATAGGATTTATGCTGTCACAATAAAAAAAACATCTCAGGATTGCAGACTTTGATTTGTCCAGAAAATCAGTCAAAAACATTTGTAAACACAGACAAGAGATACAAGGGTTAAAAACGAATGTCATCTTGTGTTTATTCATTATAAAGGATATAAAATACCATCAGCTTTCAACAACAACAAATCCTATTAACTTGGTCCGAAACCATTTTGTGAGCAACGTGCTGGAACTTTCCTCCGCTGGCTGCCTGCAGCCTTCACACCAGCGTTGACCGCGTCTGTCCGACAGGTGTTTGGACGGTGGGCACGTCCCGCGTCGCCAACTCCAGACCTGCTGGGACCCTGTTATTGTTTGGCTGCGGGGCTCCGCTGCCGGAAGTCTGCGCCTCAACACCAGAAGGGCTCGCCGCGGCGGGCGGGGCCTCCTGCCGCCCAGTGTCTATTAGGCCGGCGGCCCGGTTCCCAGTCTGCACTGACGGGTTGGTGAGCACCGGGGGCAGGAGCACGGCCAGCTGTCCCATGGTGGCGGCCATCTGAAAGAGTTGAGGGGGTGGAGGTGAGGGAGTGAGTTAGTGAGAAGGATGAGGAGGAGAGAGTGAGTAATTCTTTGAGTGTTACCTCGAGGTCCTCTGAGCTGATACTGCCAGCTGCCAGATCCTGGGACAAATATGTATAGAACGCTTTATCAGCAGACCGTAAAACTGCACTTTAAATGAGTTATGATCACATTAATATACTTGTTAGTGATTTGGTGTTTTTTTACTTTACCAGAATTTGTTGAAGCACATACATAATTTGCGGACTCTGTAAAAGAGAATGACATCATTCCCATCATGTTCAGCTTTCATTCTCCTTTTGTTCAGTTCACAGGACAACATGACATATTTTCTCTGTTTGCGCGCCTGTGTCTCATTAAGCCTGATTAGACTGCACACACCTGCTGCTGCTGGACCGGCTGGGGAGTGGCTCCTGCGGGCACCGTCAGTGTGTTCGGAGGCTGATTCTGCAGGAAAATCCTCGGGTACCCGTACGGAGAAAACTTTGAGCGGAGAAAAGAAAAACATTCACATTCCTGCCAGCAGATCTAAATGCCCTCGACTGCCCTCCGAGCACAAAAGGCAGGCACAGTGTCGCAGCATCCCTGACAAGGGAACACACTGAGGGGCAGGTTTCCATCCTGGGGTTGTAAATCAGTCAGCGGCCGCAGACAAATCTTTTCGTCTTCATGTCTGCTTGTAACACCTGTCCTCCCCTTCACATCTCCACACCGCTTGCAAGGATGCAAAACAAACACACTGTTGGGACGTGATGAGATGTCCTCCCAGACCCCACCTCTCCCTTCCTGATAGGTCTTTTCGAAGCTGCCGGTGGTTGGAAAATGGTTTGAGGTAATAACATGGCACACGGCAATATTAGCGTCAGAGAGCACTCACAGTGCATTTCATGTCAGCATCTTACCAGCTGGTTTGTGTAGGGGGGTGACTGAAGTGGGTAGTAACTCTGAGGAAGGAAAACCTGAGGAAAATGGAAACCAAACAATGTTAGGTTTACTTTGGGTATTTTTTTTTTTTTTTTTTTTAGTGTTTTCTCTTGTAATGCATCAAACAAATTGTATTAAAATACATATTATTTAAATGTCTCATCTTTTGTCACCTACCGTGGGCCATTGCTGGAGCGTGCTGACATACTGAGGCAGGTAGGGATTCATCTGCGCAGGCATGAGCATCTGACTGCCCCCTAGTGGAGACCAGGCAAAGTGTTGCGTGGGAGACATCGGCTGGAAGCCCGGCCGAGGTTCAGGCTGCTGCGAGAAGCCAGGCTGTGGTTGCTCCACTAGAGGGGAGAGTGGAGCCTGACGTCCCGGGTCTTTGGTAGGTCCTCCTGGGGAGAGGATGGACGGAGCCTCAGTTGGATTCACCTGAAAATGTGAAAATGGAATTGAAGTAGTATGATAATATGATAATAATATAATAATAATGTCATATGAAACCATATGAGATATGTCTTATGTCCTTAAATACAAAATATAGTTAATGAACAGACTACTCACTGGTACTGTAGATGCCATTAGGGGGAAAAATGAAAGTAGAATGTTGATGATCATCTTTTAATTTAGATTTTAAAAATATATAGCTTTCTCGCGCAAACTAACAACTCAAACAAACTCCCGGCACTCCAGAGCCAATTCGGTGAACCTGTTTGAGAGGGAGCGTTGGCTTATGAACAACTCCCGCAGATAAACAACCAATGACAGAACAGACATGACAGAATCAACCAACAAACTCACTCTAATCATCTGCTTTCAGTGAAACTGTCCTACAGAAATGAAGAATGTCCACCTAACCCCTCTAACTGCCTGTTTGTCTTTCTGTGCACTGCCGTCATGTCTACAGAAACCAACACACAAACACACGAAGAACCCAGGACTCGTGGTTTTCCTGTTACTCTGAACACCTTGAGGGTGCAGCAGATGTGTCATTGTCTCATTATGGTCAGACAGAGATGTGCAACTTGCAAGGAAACACCTGGAAATATAGTGTGTCAAGATGCTGGAGCACAAGATTTTGTGCTTCTGTCAGAAAAGTAGTTGCATGTGCGAACAAGTAAGCAATTTATAGGCATTAACACCAAACACAGGGACACCTGGTGGCCAGGTGGAGGAACTGTCATCTTTGTGTGTTGACATTGCCGTTACAGATAACTGCGACTATTAGGCTACCAATAGGGTTAGGTAGATTGGCCACAGAACCCAATGAGTGTTAGTAACCGCAAAACTGTTACTTATATGAAAACTCAATCTAAATAAATATTGTTGGTAAATTATGAAGTCATACCGATTTTATGTCTGAAACTAATGTAAAAAAAAGTCCAAACTAAATAAAAACGTGTGAAAATTCAGCATCTACAAGGAACAATTCACTGTTACTGAAACATACTAATGATATGGAGGAAAAACGTTGATGGGTTGATATCTGCATTTATCAATAGAAGTCTTTCACCTTGTCCTTCATCCTTGAGATTGAGAGCTGTTGTGGTCTATGAAAGAACATCACGTAGTTGATGTTGTGTTTAAATTGGGTGTGCGACTGCGTAATGCAGTCAAGTGATAGTGAGACTGTAGCCCTGTTGATGATCATTTAAAAATTTGCATTTCGCTTTTTTAAATTATGACAGTGAAAAATAATCAATAACAAGCAGCCACAATGTTCTAAAGTTTTTGGTCAGTCAACTCAAAATGGAGAAATAAAATTTGATGTGAAATGTACTCCTCGCCGCGTAGTGAAAAACTGTACTTAGACCAAATGAGTACAACAGGACGAACAGGAAGAAAATGTGGAATTGTGAGTAAAGCATCTATTACGATACAACATTTTGTTTCCAACTTCTGCAGCATGTGAAAATACCAAATGACTCTTTAATATCTTAGAGTTTATGTGAAACTCTCCTTAAATACCTTTCATGAGTTATTGAACACAATGAATACTGAGTACTGAGAGAGACATAAAGTGACATAGACATAAATACCTTTAATTAATAACCACAAAGATTACACAACTTGTGAAGATTAACATTTATGCATTTGTTGTTTTGTTTTGTTTTGGGGGAATTTTTGTGAAACTGTAGCTTTGACAATTTTTGTTTTAAAAACATTCATAGTAACGAGATGTAATAGTGAAAAACCATAAGCGAAGCGTTGGAACACTGTTGGGTCAAACTTTCTGAGAGAAATGTGATGTGACAGCCTGTCGGTGAAGACACTGCCCGACAAAATGCTGAGTCACGATAAAACTCACAACACTGGTGTCCTAAAGTACTCTTGAAGGACAGCAGTGTTGCTGGCTCTTTAGTTTATCTTTACAGTTATTCTACAGCCGTGCACTCCACAACTTCTTTGTAGTTGTTTTTTGAAAATATTTTGAGAGTGCGTGTTTTTTCCGTTGCTTCATAATTATAAAAACCCAGCATGGCAGTGCTGGAGCAAATGGTGGGGTATTAACTTTTGCCTTTCCTAAAGCTGTGTTGATCCAGGGATGGTGATGCGTTCGGCAGCTGAGTGGATGTTCCACCAACGTGTCATCAGTATCGTCTCACAGGTATCTCCAGAGCCGTCCTGAGATCAGCCGCTGACAAAACTCAAAATTACAAACCTCACAGCGCTTGCGTAACTCCGGATTTCCCCAGCTACACAATCTATTGGCACATTCTGCACGACGGGGAATGAATTGGACTTTGTGGCATTTAAGGAAACCCATGAGAGCCAAAAAGGAGAACGTGGCAAAGAAACAAGTGGAAAAATACTCAGATACTCAGATACACAATGTTCATACAATACAAGTTGATACGATCAGAAGATAAAACGTGGTTCATGAAAGACTTTAATGTGAACAAACATCAATCTCCAGACACATGGTTGTGTGGAAGTGCAATTAGTCATCACCTCTCACAGATAATCACAGGTTATCTGTTGTCTCCCCGGGGCACAGTGGTGGTTGTCATCGCTGTAGTCGTGGTCGTTGCCACGGTCGTCGTCGTGGGGGTTGTTGTTGTCGGGGCTGCAGTCGTAGTCGGAGGTGGAGGTGGAGCAGGTGTTGGAAACAGGAGATGCCAGGGGAAGGTGGACCAGGGTTGAATGGGGTTCACGCTGACGCTCTGCAACAACACCAAGCAATCATTGTCCGGCTGAAAGCTCTTTGGTTGTATTTTTTAACATGAGCTGAGAAATGCCTTGATGAACGAGTCTCCTACCTCACCACTGTCAGACTCACTGCTCGAATGGTGATTCGTGCTGACTTCATCACTGTCTGAATCACTACTGCTGGAAGACTTCTGTTCAAACGAAAACAGACCGAAAAAAAAATAACCCGACTGCCCGTGTGAGAACGATATATCTAAATCTTTACGATGACAAACAAATTATATAGGGTGTACTCACCACTGTTGGAGAAGTTATCAAGCCGAAAATCATCAAAAGGATGAACTTCATCTTGCATTTCATGTTCCGATGTGGTGATCGTCAGAACTGCGCGCTGCCAAGGAAGAATGAGATCAATCAGTTTAATGATGGACAAATTATTAAGCCTGTGCCCTGTGCCTCGAGACGGGCTCCTTCAGGAAGCCTTCCATTAGCTTTGTGACCTGCCCTCATTGTTCTCACACTTTAGAGGTGTGTTGCTTCATGTCAGAGGTGGTTGCTGCCATGGCAGCCTCCACAGAAAAACCCAAATAGGCGTGTTCAGAGCCCTGTTGCCCAACTCGGCTTAAGCAACAAGCAGAAGGCCCACGTCCGTCTGTTGTCGAGGGGACGTCGAGTATTTAGTGAAGCCTTAACATTTTATCTGACAAAAATTGTCATTTATTTTCTTTCAAACCATTGCCACGCATTACTTGGCACCTCATCCAGCATCCAGAGCCTGAAACCTCACAAAGGCAGAAAATAAATAGACTTGAATCCAACTTTGTATCCTGTGTAGTCTGTGTGGCTCCAGTAAGAACTTCAATTCCCAACATTAGTGATATTCAAACCAAGATTGTCAGCTCCGCAGTTTTTCAAACACTTGCGCTCTCTCTCTCTCTCCCACATGCACATACACACACACACACACACACACACACACACAAGCACATTTTGTGACCTCATGGGGACTCTAGTCAAGGAACGCCTATAAAGGACGTTATTTTCAAAACAAAATATACCAACGTTTTTTCTTGTTAACACATTATAAATGATGGGCTTATACTATGTTATATCCACCAGACATAATGTTTTACAAACCTTGGTATGATTAGAAACAACAGCAAAATCCAATTCAAAAATCATTACATCCATTGCCACAGGGGAAAGGCATTTACTCCTCCCACTGTGAGAGAAAGGCTTTATGTATCTTATAGTACACTGATTGGTCCCTAACTGTCCATCAAACAAATATTTGCATCAAGCAGTTTGCTGAGCTTCTGGGTGCACACCAACCACCTTAAGAAGAGTCTGTATCGCCGGGTTATCAGACTGCTAAACTGGAGAACTTCTTCACTTCATCTTATAATGTTTTAGGTTTTATTGAACGTTATTCATGTTCCTTTTCCCTTCAAAGTATTGGACTACAACAAAGTAATTGCATGGGATTTGAGAGGGAGGCTCCTAACAGCAATGGCTTAAGAAGAAAGATTCATGGTGGAGAGGTCTGAAACATGATGGTAATAGAAAACAGGAGGTGCTTCAAACAGGTTCATGATAATAAATAGGTTGCCTGTGGGATAAAAAAATATATATATATCACATTTTATCATATTTCAGCGTTTAAAAATAAGTTTGGACCCAAAAAATAGTCACAAAATATTACAAAAATGCAAGAAATAAACTCAATAGATTTTATAAATTTACTTGATGACATTATATTGAGTAGGAGCTATGTACATACATGTATGTATGTATATACATCGATATAGTATTAGTGCAATATAGTTTAGAGCAGTTTTTTATCATGGCATCCAAGTAAAATAAAATATTTTCAAATACTATAATCCCATGTCTGATTCTATTGGTTGGTTGTAAAATAGTCAACACACAGCAACACACACTTCCAAAACAGTAGCTTTGGAGACTGCTCATGAGGACTGCTATACTAAGTATGACCTCAAGGGGAACATCTTATACACACATGCTGACAACAGCATCAAAGATGGTAATTACGAAGGTGTTCAAGAAAAACTGAGCAGCAAATCCTTACAGTCGAGCTCTTAAGGGGTTTGTTGGTATGGATGTCAACGTTGGTCCCTATGGGCCAGGAAGAACTTCACACCAATATAGAAAGACAAGACAACACACACACAGGTACTAAATGTATGAACACAAGTGCTCACACAATTATAAACAAAAGGGAAGCACGTGCTCATACGCGCAGACCTACTCACACACACACACACAGATAGCATGAGTTTACCCATACACACACACAAGTAGCAAGTTAGGCACTGACACACGCATATTTATGCACACTGACCCACAAACACATACTGGAGCACTCTCTCACCACTTAAAGACAAACACACTTGTTTTTGATCTAGAATGTTTTAAAAAGGCATTATATTATTATATCATATTATTATCAGGACTAGAACAGAATTTAAAAAACTGAAAAAGTATTAAATATCAAATGATTCACATTTAATGTTCTTATTCTGCATTGAAAATTTGCAAATTTGGCATTTCTGCTGCAGCGTTTCCAGCTGTTTGTTTTGTTTTGGGGTTTTTTTTTTGCCTATCTCAGTGTTTTTATACTGGTACTGTGTTGGAGTTTTTTTGTATGATGTTTATGATATACCCTGCGGTTGAAGAAATGTTTTTGCCTTTGCACCTGTACCGGGTAGATTTAATTTAAAGCAACCTTTGAAGCTTATTTAGACAAGAAAGACTCTTGTTCCAAGTTGTGGCTATTAAACAAAACTGGACATTCTGATGCATTTACCCTTTTTTATTTAACAGCTTCCACGGATTACAAGAGGCCGATCCATAAATGAAACAGAATTGCAGCACTTTTTAGGAGACATTGTTGAATCGAGACAACAACAGAAAAAAGGTTGGTTACATTGAACATGCAAGTCGTCTGATTCTATTAAGTGGTGGCTGGAGCAACGGTGGTGGTGGTCGGAGCAGCAGTGGTAGTTGTGGCTGCGGCGGTGGTGGTAGCAGGAGCTGCAGTAGTTTGCAGAAGTAAATTGAGAAGCAACTGGATGAGCTGTTGCTGTTGCAGTTGAGTGATTCCTCCAGTGGAGGTAGCGGCAGCAGTGGTGGTCGTGGCTGCACTGGTGGCCTTGAAGAAAAATAGGGAAGGGCGCTTTCAAATTTAGAGAAGGGAGATTTTGGAAGTCAGATATGTTCGATAGGAAGGAGAAAGTTCTCACCTCATCGGAGTTGGAGTCAGAGTCGGAGCCAGAGTCAGAACGAGCAAATCGCTGGTGGTCCATGTCCATCTTCCGGAGATAATGAAACACATTAACACACTTGATACAACCGGCCTTGTGTCACAACAGTAATACACTATATTGCAACGGTATTAAGAAAGGTCTCTCTCTTTTTTTAAAGAAGAAACACAATGTACTCACAGGATTGGCCAGAGCAAAGCTCAGGAGGCATCCGAGCACAAATGCAATCTTCAGCATGGTTAGTGTATTCGTAGCTGTGGGATGGTTAACAGAAGATCAGGTTCCAAAACACACGTTCAACCTCACACTAGAAATAGAGCAAGGGGATTCTTACTTGTAGGCCTTCACAAGGTCTTTGTCTCCTCTGGATGGGTGTTGTGTTGATCTGAGGACTGAGCTTTCCTTTTATACAGTGCCTGGGTTCAACATTATTGGCCAAGTCTTAGGTAACCTTGTACCTTCTCGGCTGAGTGTGAGGAAATCAGCTGTGGAGAGTCTGGTCAGGTAATTTCCCGAGACACACCTGGTGACTGTGATAGGTATTTAATAACATAAATCTCAAGTAATCTGTTGGGTTTCTTCAAGTCTGATCCTGTGGTCAATTGGGTTGATTTATGAAAAAACAGAATCAAGTCTGACTCATTTGTTATTTATCTACTGTATAACTGAACAACAGCATATAATACCATAGATTTTTTTTTCCTATATACCTTTTCATGCGTATGTACGTTAAAAGATAATTAGGTAAAGAAACTGTGAGTGTGTTCGACCCATTTATGATCATTTTGCATCAGTAGATCCTGGATATCCTTTAAGCTTTTTGTGGTTTTTTGCCCAACAGCTGTTAAATATGCAACACTCACCGACAGATATTGCTGCAATGTTGTTGACACTGGTCTGGGTTGATGGGTGTGGTGAATAACACTGTAACAACGCAGCAAATTACACAGAAACACGGGGCATTAATTGTAATTTAAATTATTTTTTTTGTGGGTAGTCTCGCCTCAGTTCCCCAGGTTATAGTACAAACCATTTTGAATGCAAGGAAAACATTGCGTCTCGCAGGAATCCAAAAGTTGTTTTCCTCTCTGTGAACTCAACATCAAAAATATTTTTCGGCAAAGAAGCACAAAGAGGGGTTCAGCATTTACCTTCAAAGTAATACAAGCGCGATTCTGCAAAGCAGAAAGAAGAAGAGGGAAAACTGCCACCTTAAATTCAAGAGACTTTCCAAGATCGCAGCTGTCTCAAAGGCACAAGTACATGACGACTTTATACTGAAGTGTCACCTTGTATTATGTTTTTTCTTTATGAGTGTTTGGTTTCTTAAAAAATGCACATTTAAAACTGGGGCCAGATAACAAAGAGTCAACGCTTTTTGCGTGTTAGCCTTCTATACACTCTAGTGTTTTGAATGGTCACAAATACTAACATCTAAGTTCAGTAGTTTCTCTGTAGCTGTCGACATTACTTCTGTCATTATCCGGTGGCTGCAGCGCAGAACAATGAATAACATGGACCGCTTTATACTATTTAATGAAAGACAGTGTTTCATGACAATAACATGTTTGGAGTCAGAACTTTTCATGAAACATACAGTAGCTAGAAAACACAGTCAGGAGATGAGCTGGTACTTTTGGAAGTGGCATAGGTACATTTCAACAGTAACTACATGTTTTAGCCACAGGGGATGTCAGCCAGGTCGGCCCGGTCAGGGAGAAACATCTCAGAGTAAAGCTAAGCTATGTAGCATTGGCTAACATCTCATCAGTGCTCTGTAATCAGATTAGCCTTCTCGATTCCAGCCTGTTTCTTCTTTATAGCCACTTGCATGGTATGAACTACTCAGAGCTGTGTTTCCTTACAGGAAACACCTCACCAACCCCTTCCAGTGGCTAATATATTTACTGTAGACCTGCACCTCATACAACCCCACCCAAGAAATGCCAGAATTTGCCTTTAAAAGCTTATCACTTAAGTTGTAGTGGTAGCGGGAGCAGTTGTAGTTGGAGCTGCAGCGGGAGTGGTTGTTGCAACAGTGGTGGTGGTGGCTGCCGCTGCGGTGGGCGTGGTTGCAGCGGTGGGCGTAGTTGCAGCTGTCGTTGGTGCAGCAGTCGTGCTGAGGAGTTTGATGAGGGTCTGCAGCAGCTTCTGCAGCTCTAGCTGCGTCAGTTTGGGCGGCGTCGGCCTCTGTCAGAGGACAACAGACACGCAGGTCATAAAAATGTGCCCTTAAGCAATTTGCAGAGGGCTTCCAATTTTTGTAGTGTTTCATGCGATGGCATTGACAAAGATCTCACCTTTCTCACCTCATGGGAGTCAGAGCCAGAGTCAGAATTGGAGTAGGATCGAGCCAACCGCTTGGGCGCCATCTCCGGCTGAAGAGAATTCCACAGTACACAAATGCTTAAATAAAGACACTCGAGCAACAAATCATCAAACAAATTAGTTTCACTAATGGTGCACCTACAGGAAGAGCCAAAGTGAGGCTCAGGAGGCATCCCAATATAAACACAGCTTTCAGCATTCTTACTGTGATCACAACACCTGCTGAAAGAAACACAATACAGTGATAAACACAAAACTGAGATACATATATATACACACACACACACACACACACACACACACATATATATACATACATACATACATACATACATATATACACATATATATACACATATATAACAATATCCAGTTATATCACTAAAGCAGAGCACTCATAAATCCACCTTTGTGTCTTGATAGCTCTAGCGGTCCGAGGAGGCTGCGTTTCTGTGAAAAATGTGAGCGTTTCTTATATACGGTTTGTGACAAGAATGTCATCAACATACAGCACAGTTGGGAAAGTACAACTGTTAGGAAATCTTCCACCAGAAGAATTTAAGGTTAGAAATGAATTATGAGGGAAACACCATAAGGGACCATGAGGTACACTTGCGGTTTGTTTGCTGTACTTAATTTCTTTGCTAAGCACAAAGTCGATTCCTGTGAATCATAGATAATAGACAATACCGCAAAATATTACTGTAATACATGTTCTGTGTTTTGTTCTGAAAAATATGAATTTTATGGATCTTTTAGTGAGTTTAGTTTTTTAGTGTTTTTAGTGGTTTAGAGTTTTTAGGATGCACATTGTTGGTCCTGTCTTGTTTTTTCTGTCTTGTCTAGACATGGGAGTGTGGGAAACATAATTTTGATTACTTCGTATGTCCAGCACGTGAAGAAATTGACAATAAAGCTGACTTTGATTTTGATCTATGGGCGTGATTTTCTTTCCTTCTTCAAAAAAAATCTGACTTTGGGATAAAATTTCAGAATTCATCCTTGATGTGTTATGACATTTACAGGTGAACTTAATTTGACCTTTACACTTTTGAATGCACAAATCCAACTGTTCAGTCTTTCTGTACTTCGTGCATAATATGTTGTTCTTTAACAAGGTGATTAAGCACAATAATCATATACGCAAGTGTCTGAGCCGTCAGTCAACCACTGAATGTTCTTGTTCAGAGGCAGTTTGTGTTGAAACAGTCATCTTCATCGTTGGTTATATTTACATTTTTGAATATCGGTACAACAAGAAGACACCCAATAAAAATAAAGAGCAGCACGAGAAGTCGTTGAGACATGTTCTCTTGTTGTCTCCTCACCTCTTTTGTTCGCTTGAAGAAGAAATCACCACTGCACGTCTCTACTTAACTGGCCTGTATTCATTACATCAAAGCACTTTTGCATGAACCTTTTAAATTTTCATTCAAAATCAAATGTCCCAAACTAATGAGTAGTGCATGTGTAAGAGCATTCGTTCAAGCGTCAGAGTTTTGTCACTTGTGCACACTGGAGGACTTAAAGAATCGTGTGCATTCGTACAGCTTACAGCAAAATATGACTGCATTTCTTCTACTTGTTGTTTCTACGTCTGCTGCTCAGAAATGTTTTGGAATACTTGGCTGTCATCACGTCGCACTCATGTGGTCTCTGTCGGGTTTCACTCGGATCATCATTAATAACAAACTGGTAAACATGTCGAGACAGTGCAAACAGAGCGGTGAACTTGGGGTTGCAGTGGTAAAACAAAATACAGCTGTATTACTCAGCACTTGGGCATATGAACATAATATTGCTAAATCATGTCTCAGAGATGCGTGATGGACACAAATATCTAGATGGCTCAGAATTAGTCATACGTCTGGTCAAAAAGAAAACTATTCAGGATGCACGGAAGCCCACTCTTTTATACATTATTTTCTTATTTTCATTCTTATTTTAGTTTTAATTTTTATTCTCCTGTTTTTTATACTTTTTATACATTTAACCTTTTTCTGACATGTTAAACGAATTAAAGATTTTTTCAACAGTTATATTTTTTCTGTGTCAATTCTTTTTCTTTTTTTTTTTACAGATTAAGGCAAACAGGGTGAAAACAGGAGTGACTCTAAAGTGAAAGGGGTGCATATGGTTTTATTTCCCGGCAATCATTTTTTTGTATTATATGACCAGTGTTTGCACATTTTTCTCATCTGATACCTTTTACCACCATGTGTTGGCATTTATTTGTGGCTCTTAATGATTAATTAAACTCTTACTAATTATAAATTGCACAAGGTTGTTCCTTAGGAAAATCTAAACCCTGGGTAGAATGTTGGAGCTTGGAGCACTGCGACAAATAACATTAAAACCCGGTTTGAAACCCTGACTGGGCCGTTGCAGTCCACACACAAAAAGACATACGAAGTGTCAGCCATGACAGGGAATACAGAAACTGAACCGGCCCTTTTAAACCACCTTTGTTCCATCGCAATTAAGAACATTGAACACGCTTGTTTCATGCTTTGCATTATAGCTTTATTTAGCAGGAAAAAGAGTATATTGTCTAAACATCTGGATAGAATACAGAGCAGTGACAAAAGGAGAAAGAGGAAGGGCACAACAAGTTGTTATGGAAATGCGTGAAGAAGCAAATCTGAAGTCAGCCATCACTTCCTGGCTTCCACATGACTTCTGCAGTGGCAGGCGATGCTGTTGAAAAAATTCTAGAATCAACCGGATCAGCTCTTCGTGCAGGGTCAGACCCGTGGCTTCGGCCACAGTGGTTGTCGCCGCGGTCGTTGTGGTGACCATAGTTGTGGTATTTTTTTAAAAAAGAAAGAAAGAAGTGTTGAACACCCATTTTGAAAATCAGGGAAGAAACTAAATCTAACCACATAACAAATCACATCAAATGTTGGGCTGAGGAGGCACTCACCTCTCCGGAGCCAGAGTTCGAACCCGACTCAGAGGATGAACGGACGATGATTTGTGCTCCGGGTCGGTCTGCAAGACAAGTTTGACAGATTGGGAAATCTTCCACCTCAATGTTCTAGGGAGTGGTGAAAGATCAGGGATGCACGCCACGCCTGACCAGACATGATCATAAATGCCAGTGCTGTATTGAGGATTAAATTATATTACATTTTGAGCTACATGTATTGATATGACTCTCATAATGTTAGATTACTATTTACTTTGCTGAGAGGGAGAAAGTCTTCACCTGCAGCTTCCACCTCATGGCAGATCAAGAAGTTACCACTGCCAGCTCAAGACTGCCGTTGCGATGTTGTTTGTACAGGTACTGAAAGCTGATGCGGTTTACTCCACTACTAAATTCATCATCTGGAAGTTTTGCAAGACAATCTGGAGTACCCAAACTATCAAATCTGCGCTTTTAAACCATTTGCACTACAGCTGTTGCAACGCTTTTTGCGTGCAAGCCTTCTATACACTCTAGTGTTTTGAATGGTCACAAATACTAACATCTAAGTTCAGTTCAGTTCTGTAGCTGTCGACATTACTTCTGTCATTATCCGGTGGCTGCAGCGCAGAACAATGAATAACATGGACCGCTTTATACTATTTAATGAAAGACAATGTTTCATGACAATAACATGTTTGGAGTCAGAACTTTTCATGAAACATACAGTAGCTAGAAAACACAGTCAGGAGATGAGCTGGTACTTTTGGAAGTGGCATAGGTACATTTCAACAGTAACTACATGTTTTAGCCACAGGGGATGTCAGCCAGGTCGGCCCGGTCAGGGAGAAACATCTCAGAGTAAAGCTAAGCTATGTAGCATTGGCTAACCTCTCATCAGTGCTCTGTAATCAGATTAGCCTTCTCGATTCCAGCCTGTTTCTTCTTTATAGCCACTTGCATGGTATGAACTACTCAGAGCTGTGTTTCCTTACAGGAAACACCTCACCAACCCCTTCCAGTGGCTAATATATTTACTGTAGACCTGCACCTCATACAACCCCACCCAAGAAATGCCAGAATTGCAGCTGTCATGACTGAGACACAAAGTCTCAGCCATGACAGGGAACGCAGAAATTGAATCAGCCCTTCGATACTACCTTTGTTCCGAGGCAATTAAGAACATTGAACACGCTTGTTTCATGCTTTGCATTATAGATTTATTCAGCAGGGAAATGAGTATCTCGTCTAAACATCTGGATGGAATACAGAGTAGTGACGAAAGAAGAAAGAAGGGCAGAACAAGTTTTCATGGAAACGCGTGAAGAAGCAAATCTGAAGTCGGCCATCACTTCCTGGCTGCAGCAGCAGTGGCAGGACATGCAGCGTTCACAGGTTAAGGGCGCAAAAGAGCCAGAATCAACTGGAGCAGCTGTTGCTGTGTCGGAGTCAGAGTCGACGCTGTTGTCGTCGCTCCGGCCACCGTAGTTGTCGCCGCAGTCGTTGTGGTTGCAGCTGTCGTCGTTGTGGCCGTAGTTGTGGTCTTTAAAAAAAAAAAAGAAGTGTTGAACATCCACTTTGAAAGTCAGGGAAGAAACTAAATCAAACTACATTACGAGTTGCGTCAAATGTTGGGCTGAGGAGGCACTCACCTCTCCGGAGTTGGAGCCAGAGTTCGACTCAGAGGATGAACGGGCGACACGTTTGTGCTCCACGTTGGTCTGCAAGACAAGTTTGACAGATTCACTCTTCAACAAAGCCTTTCTTTTAATTACCCCATGAAGGGTTACTGAATTCCAGAAGTCTCCACTGGGGAGTGTTAGAGTGTGACACTTACAGGGTGAGCCAGAGCGATGCTGAGGAGGCATCCCAGCACTAAGGCGAGCTTCAGCATGGTTACTGTCAAAGAACACAATGATAACAACACGATCATAGGAATGATGATTGCAGCGACGCCACCCAGGGGAGCCTGCAGAGAAAAGAAAAGGTTCTGGTCCTTACCTTGCAGAGTCTTTCTGTCTTAGCGGTTAGACTGAGATGTCTGAGGAGAGTGTTGTGCTGATGATCTGACTGCTCGACTTATATATATGCAGACGAGCAGCTGGTCATCTCATCAACAAACAGCATGATTATGAAGGCTTCAGATGTTGGGAAATCTTCCACCTCCAGATTCCAGGGAGTGGTGAAGGATCAGAGATGCACGCCACACCTGACCTTCATGGCATGGAAGCATGCAAACAATAAGAGGACACATAAGCTGTTGACTTAAAGAGATGAGGAAATCAGAGTTGCGTTGTTCCGCCTGGCTATGAATTTAACAGTACCTCTATTATTGAGGTCCAGTCTCTCTCCCACCCACCTCCCAAACCACACTTGAGTTCACCTGAGACACCTTGTTGGATTATGCGGGTAAGAGGCAACTCCCATGGTTGGGATTTTTGCAACATCTCTTCCTGGATCATTGGGCACTGCCACCACATATGCTATACTCTGTTTTTTTTTTTTTTTTATGAACTGTATTTTTATGTTTGAATTACAATTACTATACTATAGCGTCATCTTAATTATTATAGTCTCTGGTGTTTCTCTGTAGTTTGTTTGTTAAATGCTTTCATTGAGAGGTCTTTATGTAGTTTAAACCCGTTTTTACCACTATTAAGAAATATTTAAAATCTCATTGATTTTTGGAGGTTTGTATTTGTTGTGCTAGAATTTGGCAGAAGGTACCATCAAAGCATAAACAAACAATTGGTTGTGTACAACCAAGTCATAAGAGACAATCAATAAACAAAGATGCGCAGGCGGTCACATTTACTGATGCACACTGGTTGCTTTTAAGTTGCATTTACCCCAGTTTCAATTAGATTTTCTTGGAATGTCTTTTCTTGTACATACTGTATGCAGTTATTCATTTATGTGTGTTTTTTTCATTGGGGACCAAAACTGCATTTGCCTGAGGAGAGATTATGAAATGTGGATCTAATTATCTGCTTATTTATCTAAAAAGAATGTGGATTCACGCTAATTAAAAATGATCCAGAGGTGAGTCTGATCACTGTCTTTATTAGAAAAACACGCAAGTCACGCACTGCCAAAGATATCAAAAACAAGTCTGAAAAAGATTGGCTGAAAACATGTGAAGAAACTGCGTGAGGCGGTTGCGTCCGTTTGAGAAATAGTTGGTGTGTGTCAATATTTGTTGTACCGTATAAATATCAATACCTTACTGGCCACAGACACCATAAGAACACAGGTGAGTCCTGTGCAAATCTGAAGTCAGCCATCACTTCCTAGCTTCCACATGACTTCTGCAGTGGCAGGCGATGCTGTTGAAAAAATTCCAGAATCAACCGGATCAGCTCTTCGTGCAGGGTCAGACCCGTGGCTTCGGCCACAGTGGTTGTCGCCGCGGTCGTTGTGGTGACCATAGTTGTGGTATTTTTTTTTAAAAAAAGAAAGAAGTGTTGAACACCCATTTTGAAAATCAGGGAAGAAACTAAATCTAACCACATAACAAATCACATCAAATGTTGGGCTGAGGAGGCACTCACCTCTCCGGAGCCAGAGTTCGAACCTGACTCAGAGGATGAACGGACGATGATTTGTGCTCCGGGTCGGTCTGCAAGACAAGTTTGACAGATTGGGAAATCTTCCACCTCAATGTTCTAGGGAGTGGTGAAAGATCAGGGATGCACGCCACGCCTGACCAGACATGATCATAAATGCCAGTGCTGTATTGAGGATTAAATTATATTACATTTTGAGCTACATGTATTGATATGACTCTCATAATGTTAGATTACTATTTACTTTGCTGAGAGGGAGAAAGTCTTCACCTGCAGCTTCCACCTCATGGCAGATTAAGAAGTTACCACTGCCAGCTCAAGACCGCCGTTGCGATGTTGTTTGTACAGGTACTGAAAGCTGATGCGGTTTACTCCACTACTAAATTCATCATCTGGAAGTTTTGCAAGACAATCTGGAGTACCCAAACTATCAAATCTGCGTTTTTAAACCATTTGCACTACAGCTGTTGCAACGCTTTTTGCGTGTTAGCCTTCTATACACTCTAGTGTTTTGAATGGTCACAAATACTAACATCTAAGTTCAGTTCAGTTCTGTAGCTGTCGACATTACTTCTGTCATTATCCGGTGGCTGCAGCGCAGAACAATGAATAACATGGACCGCTTTATACTATTTAATGAAAGACAATGTTTCATGACAATAACATGTTTGGAGTCAGAACTTTTCATGAAACATACAGTAGCTAGAAAACACAGTCAGGAGATGAGCTGGTACTTTTGGAAGTGGCATAGGTACATTTCAACAGTAACTACATGTTTTAGCCACAGGGGATGTCAGTCAGGTCGGCCCGGTCAGGGAGAAACATCTCAGAGTAAAGCTAAGCTATGTAGCATTGGCTAACATCTCATCAGTGCTCTGTAATCAGATTAGCCTTCTCGATTCCAGCCTGTGTTTCTTCTTTATAGCCACTTGCATGGTATGAACTACTCAGAGCTGTGTTTCCTTACAGGAAACACCTCACCAACCCCTTCCAGTGGCTAATATATTTACTGTAGACCTGCACCTCATACAACCCCACCCAAGAAATGCCAGAATTGCAGCTGTCATGACTGAGACACAAAGTCTCAGCCATGACAGGGAACGCAGAAATTGAGTCAGCCCTTCGATACTACCTTTGTTCCGAGGCAATTAAGAACATTGAACACGCTTGTTTCATGCTTTGCATTATAGATTTATTCAGCAGGGAAATGAGCATCTCGTCTAAACATCTGGATGGAATACAGAGCAGTGACGAAAGAAGAAAGAAGGGCAGAACAAGTTTTCATGGAAACGCGTGAAGAAGCAAATCTGAAGTCGGCCATCACTTCCTGGCTGCAGCAGCAGTGGCAGGACATGCAGCGTTCACAGGTTAAGGGCGCAAAAGAGCCAGAATCAACTGGAGCAGCTGTTGCTGTGTCAGAGTCAGAGTCGCCGCTGTTGTCGTCGCTCCGGCCACCGTAGTTGTCGCCGCAGTCGTTGTGGTTGCAGCTGTCGTCGTTGTGGCCGTAGTTGTGGTCTTTAAAAAAAAAAAAGAAGTGTTGAACATCCACTTTGAAAGTCAGGGAAGAAACTAAATCAAACTACATTACGAGTTGCGTCAAATGTTGGGCTGAGGAGGCACTCACCTCTCCGGAGTTGGAGCCAGAGTTCGACTCAGAGGATGAACGGGCGACACGTTTGTGCTCCACGTTGGTCTGCAAGACAAGTTTGACAGATTCACTCTTCAACAAAGCCTTTCTTTTAATTACCCCATGAAGGGTTACTGAATTCCAGAAGTCTCCACTGGGGAGTGTTAGAGCGTGACACTTACAGGGAGAGCCAGAGCGATGCTGAGGAGGCATCCCAGCACTAAGGCGAGCTTCAGCATGGTTACTGTCAAAGAACACAATGATAACAACACGATCATAGGAATGATGATTGCAGCGACGCCACCCAGGGGAGCCTGCAGAGAAAAGAAAAGGTTCTGGTCCTTACCTTGCAGAGTCTTTCTGTCTTAGCGGTTAGACTGAGATGTCTGAGGAGAGTGTTGTGCTGATGATCTGACTGCTCGACTTATATATATGCAGACGAGCAGCTGGTCATCTCATCAACAAACAGCATGATTATGAAGGCTTCAGATGTTGGGAAATCTTCCACCTCCAGATTCCAGGGAGTGGTGAAGGATCAGAGATGCACGCCACACCTGACCTTCATGGCATGGAAGCTTGCAAACAATAAGAGGACACATAAGCTGTTGACTTAAAGAGATGAGGAAATCAGAGTTGTGTTCTTCCGCCTGGCTATGAATTTAACAGTACCTCTATTATTGAGGTCCAGTCTCTCTCCCACACACCTCCCAAACCACACTTGAGTTCACCTGAGACACCTTGTTGGATTATGCGGGTAATAAAATAATAATACCTTACTGGCCACAGACTCACCATAAGAACACAGGTGAGTCCTGTCCGTGTGCCGCTGCATCAAGCTTGGTCCGATTTGGCAATTTGTTCAACTTCAGAAGTTGGTTTTCATGTCAAAAGAAACATTGTTTACCTTTCTCTCTCTCACAGCATCTATTTTTCATTGCAGCTGTGCTCTTATCAGCAGTGGCTGCTCAGGTCAGTTATTATTATAAATAATAATATTAACATCGAAGTGTGCTATTTCACTTTCCAGAACAAGTTGCTGTCCGACTTTTTCAAAATGAATTCATTTTTCCCTCAGGACAATGGCAGGCTTCCCAGCGACACCAGAGGCCGAGGACTTGGAAACAGGAGGCCTGGAGGAACCTCTGACCCTCCAGTGGTATGTACATCTCTTCAACCTTCGAGTTTATTTTGTTTTGCCATGAAAACATTTTGAGATAATCAGCATAAACTTTGTTGTGCCTGTGAAGCAGATGAAAAGCAACGGGGGAAAATGTAGTGCATGTTTTTATTCTGCAAGTATTTACCAATCAATATATAGCAAAGTGTTATTTTATTGGTTTACACAGTAAATACAGACAG
This sequence comes from Nelusetta ayraudi, assembly GCF_046127955.1. Lineage (NCBI taxonomy): Eukaryota > Metazoa > Chordata > Actinopteri > Tetraodontiformes > Monacanthidae > Nelusetta > Nelusetta ayraudi. The sequence continues at coordinate 3,469,323 of NW_027466054.1, read as the reverse complement.
TGTATATAATGTGTTTTTATTTAATGTCACATATAGGTAAATCTATTGGGATTTACATTGCAGAACGTTGCTTACGTTGTTTGAATCTATTTCTTGAATATTTGTGAGGGTTTATTTTTACAATTGTGCTTCAACGGTGCTGATTCATTTTCTCTATGTTTTCTTTTGCTTTTTTTCAGACGTTGTCCCCTGTTTTCAAGGTAGGATCAGCGTATTCTTACCAAGGGACACTCTGTAATTTCTAACTGTTAATAAACTGATCATTTTGTTTTTACATTTTATTTTTCTTTAGCTTGACAATGTGGCATTTCGGGTAATGCAACAATAATAGAGAAAATCTATGCATTTCACTACAATACCACAACCTTTTCACATTAAATCTGTAACTTGCGTGACTGTGTCTTATCCACAGAATGTCACGAAGTGAGCCTGGAGGAGGTAAAATAAAACAAATGCACTATTTGACTTTTATTTTTATTTGTCGTACATTTCAACAACATTATGATTTATTTTGTAGGTCTTCTGCAATGTTGATCTGTGTTTCCTGTTTTACTCAATGTTTTACTCATGTCTTTCTCAAGGTGGGTGGCAACAGAATTCCTTTTGCATGATAATATCTCAGCCTGCATATGTTTAATTCAAAGACAGACAATAAGACATGATAACTTTCTCACGGTTATTAATTTACCAATAGATTGGTGGAAGAGGACCTTTCCGTGTGCCAGGGGGCCGCAGACCTCGCCGCCATCATCATCGTCATCATGACATGATATGAAGGACTCTCAGAACTTACAAATCTATTGTCATTTCATGGTTTTTGCATCAAAATGAACTTCACATCTCATCCGACTTTTGAAAGTGGTGGAAAGATAGTGACGACTGTCAGTTTAACCACGGTGAACAAACGTGGAAAATACATTTTAAGCAGCAGATCCAACAGTATCACCAGAGCAAATGTAGCGATGAGTTTATCTGTCGTTCACACCCACTACGGCTGGATTGTGACATTTGTTTCCTTTTAATCTGCCAGCAATACATGAAGTTGAGTTACAACGCCTCAGCGCCGGTAATCTCTCCTCTCACACTACTATTAACCTTGTGTTTATTGCACGGTTGCTGTCTTGTCTCATCGGTAATTAACCTTTTCTCTTGTTCACGTTTAAAGAACAAAGTCTCCGTTGAGTACGGCAATCTGGATCTTGTGAGTAAAGACATTTTGAAAGGGCAAGAAATATCATTAGTTAAAACAAACGACAAAGAAAAAATGTCGTCCCTTCGACAAAATACATTTTTTTTAATTTTACAACTGGATTTCACCAAGAAAATTACATCATCAGTAATGTTTGTATTATTTCTTAAACTTAAATCAGGGAGTCAAAAGTGGAGTCTGACGACGCTCCAGAAGGTGATCAACCTCGAGTACGGAGGTAAATGTGGCTGTATATTGTAATTACATGTTATTACGCAATCGTTTGTTTGCTGCTGAAGACTTTTTTTCATCTCTCTTTTTTTTCTAGGGAGTCCCAAATGGCTACAATTAGAAGATCTCCACTGATCAATTTGTCTCAGCTACGACTCCTGTAATTGGGCAATTTCACGTTCAATAAAATCACACATCAATAAATTTGTCAAGGTCTGGTTTCCTGTTTTATTTTGACAGTCTCTTCTACCCTTGTATTTTCTCTGTTTTGCTTCCTGTTCCTGTTCTCCCGCCTTTTTTGTTGCCTCATGATTTTCACCTGTGTCTTGTTGTCAGTCCTGCTCTTGATTGTTCTCACCTGTGTTTCCCTGCCCTCTTATATTAATAGTCCTTGTCTGTCATTGTCTGTGTTTGGCCATCACTTCTTCATGTTTGTTACTTCTTGTGTGTCTCATCTGTTTTGTCTCAGTTGTCTTGTTTGTTTTCTTCCCCTTGAGCTTCTGTTTATTATTTGAGATAAATAGTTTTCTTTACCTACAACCTGGACTTAATCTACACTTGGGTCCTGCCTACTTTTCCCCCCATGACAAAATGTATCATGCAAATATTTAGTGGCAATGTTTCTTTTTTTATTTAACAGTCTGTCAGTTTATCAACGTAAAGAGCGGATTGTTAAAGTAAAGGGGGAAGGGGGAGCACCTTTGTTAAATTTGTGTTAAATAAACTGAGGTGAAATTGCAAGAATCTCACACTTCACCACAATATTCAGAAAAAAAGAAATAAATGTTGGTCCTCAGTCCTCATTGTTACTTGTCAGAAGGTGATAATTATGGCTCAAACAGGAAGGGGAAGTTGGGGTGACCCTGCAGGAAGAAGGAAACAACATGAGTCTGTCAAACATTGAAAGAAGGAAAGTAGAGATTGTTTTGTCTGCTCCATATTAATAGAAGGCTAAAAGACTACCTCATCTACACCTGGGCCTGATGCATCGCCCCGGAGCTCAGGGGCGGCTGTTGTAGACGCTCTCTGAGTTCCCTGAGGCCACATCTGCAGTCGGCAGGAAGTTAGAAAAACAACTCGATTACACAGGCTGGTGCACATGTTGCTTTCATCGAGAAATGATCAAAATCAATTGCTTCTTTACTCACTTTCTCCGTTTGCGCCTTGGGCTGAGAAGACTGCTACAGTGTGAGAAAAGACAGAAAATAAGACATGAACTAGATGGGAGAGTAGTAAAAACACAAATCGATGTGGTCATCATAACACAATGACAACAGCAGAGGCAGTCAACTATGAAGTCAGCGTAACTATTGTAGACTCGTAACTTGTCATTTGAAGAGTCATTTTTAGCAAACACACTTAACTGGGCCGGGTTTAAACAAGCTTGGAAGCTTCAACTTTGTATCTTTCTATAAAAATGTTTTGTTAAAGTAGCTGTAACAGTGGAGCAATGCTTTTGATCGAAAAAAAAATCCTCTTTTTCTCCTTTGTGTCCTGCTGCTCATCTGACCTGCAGAGGGAGCTGTGGCCTCTGCGTCGTCCTCTCCAGGGCCTGTTGGGCGTTGTTGAGCTGTGGCATCACTGGGTTCCTATGCTGGGGAAACCCGTAAGGGGAGATGAAGTACGGGTAGCCCTGCAGACGACAAAATGAGTTTCAATCTGAAGGGCAGGAGGGACTCGAGCAAGATTTCGGAGCACTATTTATTTATTTTAACTGTGTACCTGTTGTGCAGGAAACTGAGGAAATCCGCTAAAGGGATACTGGTATTGTGGGAACATCTAAAGGACAAGCACAACAATGAGTATCCTTCTTTGTCATGGTCCTTGAAGCAGCTTCAGCAGTGTCGTACCTGGACGGGGTTCAGGCCCTGCTGGGCCACATTGGGGTTGTTTGGGTCCTGAGGAGGCCCCAGCTGATCCGGCTGCCCGTTAGGGACGGTCATGGGTGTGAACTGGTTGCCCTGGTTGGGGAGGAACAACTGAGGCCCCTGGGGGTTGAAGGGCCCGGCCAGTTGCGGGTTCAGGTTCACCAGCTGTGGGGTGAGCAGCACATCGTGCTGCAGCTGCTGCTGCAGCTGCTGCTGCAGCTGCTGCTGCAGCACGAGCTGGGGCAGTAGTGAGGCAGCCTGCAGGGGAAAGGCTTCGGATCAGACCGCTTCTCCATTTGCAGCCCACCACCCTTGAAGAGCTTGACATTAAAACCCACCTGTGCTTGTCCAAGCGCTGCGAGAGTTAATCCGTTCAGTCTCAGGACCTGGAAACACAGACCGGCGTGAGCGAATCCCAAAAACCGACGAGGGATCAAAGCTTTGGTGCCAAAATGATTTATGTGAAGCATTTTACCTCGTTGCTGTTGCTTGCAATGATTCCAATTTGAACCTGTGCAGCAGACATGGAAAAAATAGCATTTTACCAGTGCCAGTTCAAAGAGAGAAGAGAACTGTACAGGAGGTTGGTTTTCACTCACTGGAAGGGCAATGCTTGTCCCGAAGAGACAGAGTAAGAGAAGAGCGACGTGGATCTCCATGGTGTGCTGCACTCTGTGGAACACAGCCTCCTTTTAGAAAACACTGCACACACACACACACACACACACATAAAGTCACCTTCGAAACAGCTTCTGGAAAAAAAAGGCAGGTTACCGTCTCCCTGGCTGTGCCTCGTCCGTCTGTGTGGACTGTGTCTCCTCACCTGGTCCAAACCCTTTTAAAGTCGTGCTCAGGTGAGCGGCTGCGGTCGCCTCCCGCCAAGTCGTCCAGACAGCGTGCGGTCAGTGCGGCAGACGTTCCTCATGCCCTTTTCTGAGACACAGCCACTTGCGAGTATGTCATTATGCACGGGTCATGTCTCTATAAGCTGCTGCGTGGTCTCTCGATGAGCTGCTGAGATGTCTGAGCAGGAAGGGAATTTAAAAAGGGGCTTTTGTGTGTGAATAAAATACTATTGTCACTGACGCTACTCCTTCAGTTTAGCAGGCCAAGACTGTGGACGGTTCACAATACCCGCCTGATGTATGCTGTGCAGGGTTTAGTTTTTGTGTGTATGAAAGTGCGGCGCTATGGCTTGTAATTATGGATCATTAAGACCAACGGGATTTTTGTCAGTGTCATGGGAAAAAGAATAATTGACAACAAGGGCTTGGGGTTAATGAGCAGGCGTTTGTCACGGGTGGTTTTTCAGGTGCTGACTGGTGCAGGTGGAAACAATCATGGCGGTGCATATTTGACAGTAAAGTCAGATAAACCAGTAAACTGGAAAAATATCAAGTCATTATGTGGCCAATGAAAGCTCGCCTAAAATATGTCAGGCTTCATTGGGTTCAATGAAGGAGAATCAACTTTGACTTTTTTTGATAAGTGTAAATATTTAGGACTTGTAGTATAAACTAGGATATGTGATATGATATTAAAACTAATAATAATAGCTGCTTGTTAATGCTTGTTATTTACACACTTAGCATATATAAATATAGCTTATATTATATGCATCACAGTGTTACAAACAGTATTGTCTGAGTGCATTACTACATCAATTTCGATTTATGCATAATATGTTGGTTATCAGTGTAAATGTGTGTAGTTATATTGCAGCACTTTCCCCCTGCAGGATCGTTTTTGTGGTCCTGCGACAAATAAAAATGTAATTTTACTCAATGTCCTTTAGATGGCAGCAAAATCCACTATAACCACAGTGGCGCTCTTCCGTTCACTGTAATTCACTGGACTTGTTCTAACATGTTAATATCATCAACGTGTAGCCCAGATGGTCTTTTAGTAACCGCAACAACAGCTTCGTCCTATTTGTCTCATCGTGTTGATAAAATATATTTTTATTGATTCGTAAATTAATTCACTTAATGAAACAAAACAATGTTCAATCCAATTTACTGTCAAATGAATTCTGCAACTTGTAGAAGCATCTTGTTTTATCCAAGCTGAACCAGAAATCAGACTTTAAAAAAAAGTGAGTGTTTGTTAATGGTAACAACTGCGAAGAGTGGCTGTGCTCTGGTCTGCGGCTGCTGTGCATGTCGTCAGCCTGTCTCACAACCACTATGTGTGTCATCATGGGTGCATGAGAAAAGTATGACACAGTTCCCACTTTAGGTTTGCAGAGTTTATTGGACAATCAACAGTTATGGCACAATCAACGGAATCATATTCACTGAGGTGAAAATAAAATCCAGGAGGAGATTAAGAGATCAAGATTAGCATTGATTACAAAGATTAAAAATATTAATAAAGACAGTTTTTGAGATGCTCCAGCATTTTTGTTTTCCGTAAAAGCTGGTTACACTTCATCACTTTGATTGCAGCCATTTCCTGTAGTCAGTTTTTCAGTCGGAGCGGGAATCTGAGGAAACAAAAAGAGAACGACGATCACACGCGATGATGATGTCAGTGTGCGAGATGGGAACTTTTCTCTCAATAATTACTCCTACCTGAGTGGTGGCATCAGTCTCCAAGGCATTGTTGTCTTTCGTTATCTGACGCTGAGGATTTAACAAAGGTAAAAAAAAACTCAGTGTGGCCGACATCACCGCTCAGCTGCGGCAGCTGAAAATGCATTTTTATCAACTCTTACTCTGAATCGTGTGAGCGGGTTTGGCTGAGGTGGAGGCTGCTGTTGCATTACACCACCTGCAATGCCCTGTGAAAATACACACGGAGGTATGTTGTCGTCACAGTGTTTGTATTACATTTCACTCACAGTGTAACCTGAAATAAAAGCGCGTTGATGGGCGAGTTTACCATCAGGGGCTGCTGAGGAGGGTTCACTGGGACCATTTGCGGGACTGCCATGTAGGGAAGCTGCAGACAAACAGGGACAAGAGAAATAATGGTTGCTGTTGTTAATGATGTTTTTTCTACTCGCAGGTATTGAGCAAGACTTTTGTCAAATGCTAACCATGTTGACAGCGGCGGCAGGGACAGGGTACATATTAGGAACAGGACCCGGCACAGCAAAGGGAAATGGAACCAACTAGCAGTTGGAAAAAGAGAGAAAATCAAGCAATCAGTCCATTTACTTTTATATATGAAGTGCTTAATCATATCCAAAGGCACCTTGAACAGCTTGAACAACTGAGTAAACAATGCACTTAAAGTAATGTCTTCACTTCATATGGCAAAATAGCACAGTTCGTTTATCAAATGGCACAAAAGGCAGCCTGAACTTAGATCTTCAAGATTATTTCATCTATTTACAAATGCTCCGTTAATAAGAAGTCGTCAAACACACACACACATAAAAGGAAAGAAATGTGTTTCTAAAGACTGCCGTGCATCTGTTTGCTGCAGTGTCTTCAGTCGAGTGCACCGCCGCAACCTGCGTTTAATGAGCAGATGAGGGCAACCGTATGATTAACGCCACGGCCCGACCTGAGCGAACTGCGGCTGGCCGAGCACTCCCACGCCAGCGCCAGCGGCGACCAGAGGTCGGTTGAGGCCTCCTGCCATCATCCCTGGGTTCACTGCGTTGGCCATCCCTCCGTTCAGACCCGCCGCCATCCCTCCATTCATGCCCGGCAGCACCCCCGCGTTCAAAGCCGCCAGCAGCCTCTGGGTCTGAGTGAGAGCGGGACGAGGGAGGGGTGTGATCAATGCTGGCGTGGCTGCAGCAGCGCTGCAGTCATGGGAGGAAGTCAACCGATTGTTTTCCTTACCTTGCCTGCGTTGACCTGCAACAAAAAAGACAGACATTAGATGGATGGATGGATGGATGGATGGATAGATAGATAGATACTCACATGGAAGACTGTTGCTGCAAACACTGTGAGGAGAAATAGCTTCATTTTGCAGTGCAAATCTATACAAACAACAGAAAAACAACTTTACTTCAAAATATTCATCATCAATTCTGAAAAACTGACTCCACATTTCCATCATTCATAATCATGCGCAGCCCTTCACATACGTTTCCCGACCTCCCTATGTGCCAAGGTGGACTGATGCTCCGCCGATTTGGAGGCACCTTTTAACGGGTCCGGAGAATTTGGAGGAGCCAATTAGAGAGGAGAGCGCAGATTCGTTCACCGGCTATATTTGTCACCTGTGTGTCATGACAACTCGAGATGTAACGTGTTTTCTTTGAGGGTCCGATCTCGACCCAGGGAAATGCACCATGCGACCTCCCGGCAGCCTTGCACCATTGTCCAGGGCCGCGGGTGAGTGACCACTAACAACACCACGGTGATTCAGTGTCTGTGGGGGGGGCGGTTTGCGGACAGTTGCGGTTGCTCCTGTCGTAAAGTGACGTGTGAAGTTGCAAATGTTGTCGGTTTTGGTTAAAAGATACAAACAGCTGGCATCAGCAACTAATAGCCGTCTTTTTTTTTGGGGGGGGGGGGGGGGGGGGTTAAGTGTTGAAATGCAGCTAAATGTTGACGCCTCTGATTGCAGTGAATCTCTCTGGCTGACCATGTTTGTGTCCTTCCTGTCTACGGTTTTCTTGTTTCAACATCAAATTAAACCTGGTGCACGTCAGGAGGCCCGTAACCTGCAAAAGAACTCAAAGCTCAAGTCAGTTCTCACTGGGTGAAGTGCTGAAATAGTACCAAAAGCACCTGAGCCGTAATGAGCGCAAAGATTCAGAATTGTTTACATCATTAATGTAATTTTTTGAAATCTTTGTCAACTTGATGAGATATCTCATCTCATTTCTGTTTCGTCAGCATATTTTTCCCGGCTTGTTTGGAGCCATTACAGTCATTTCCAAGTGCGGTCGGCTGGTTGTGTTGTCACACGCCGAGGCCGTCTGGGAAAGGTTTTTCTTTTTTCGCTGCTGCTGACTGAGCAGACCAGGCAAACACCCTTTGTGGTAGTCTGGTCTGGAGCTTTGTAGTAATTACACACTGTCATCCACTTTAAATTAAGTAACATTTTCCTCCTGTTTTCTGCTCAGTGCAAACAAATGTTGTTTCCCAGGCCATGTTTGAACGCACGCTTTTGTTTCTGTGCATTTATGTGTCTGATTGTGTCTCTGTAAAGTCCTTTTGCTTTTAAAGAACGAAGAATTGTCCTTGCATCAGTGTTTTTCTGAGACTTCTTCTCATTTTTTGTGATTATCATTCATTGAGACTATCACTGGTGACGTCATAAAATTCCAAACACTGTGCTGTAAATAGAAATGTCTACATTTTCCCATTAACGGCCGTGACATTAGTCAGTGTGTTTTCAGACGTGTTTTGTGCTGCAAATATTTTGACCCAGTGTTGCACACTTATATGTTGAAATAAAGGGCAAACATTCACTGACGTGACGTTCCAGTCGTTTATTGGTTTTCAGATTTCATCATCATCAGGTTTCATTATCAGTTTTCATCGCAGCATAAATCATTCAGATTATTGCAGTTTGTAGTGACACAGAATCAGGACGAAGGCTGTTGATCAAGTGATTTTTGTTTTTGCTGGGTCTGACTTTTTCACGTTCATTTCTCTAGCTCCCCCTCTTCCTCCTCCTCTTCCATCCCAGACCAGTCTTCTTCCTCTTCAACTGCCGTCGTCTCCGCTCCCGCGGTCACGGGAGCCTGAGTCCCCAGAAGACGAGCTGCCAGCGAACGCCTCGCCCTCAGTCTGGCGGGCACGGCCCCGACAGCCACGGCCGCCTGTCGCTGGCCATTGGTGCCGGCCGTGGAGAGCAACTGGTGCTTGTTCGCTGCTCCGCCGTTGACCTGTGGCAGGACGGCGAGCAGCGTGACCGGCCCGCCGGCGCCGGCCCCCAGGGTCACCTGGCCGAGCGGACCCACGTTAGCTCCGCCCGGCTGGCCCACGATGAACGCGGCTGTTTGCGGGGCCACTCCGATGGGGATGAGCGGCTGCAGGGAGGCCTGGCCTGCTTGGTTCGCTACTGGCTGGAGAAATAGATATCCTCCAATCTGGACCAAGTTCGCCAAAAGAGGTTTCGCGTTAGCTTGGGCCCCATTGGGGGCCCCGTTATTACCGGCTGCAGCCCCGTTATTGTTGGCCCCGACCTTGGCCAGCGCCTCGGCACTGGCAGAGTTGGCGCCGCCCTCCACGGCGAGAGCCCAGGTGTGAACGATGAGCAGCAGTACGCAGAACATGTTGTATCGCAGCAGCAGCAGCGGCCAGTCGTCAGGTGAAGCTCTACCTCTCTCAGCTTTTGGCTTATATACAGGTTGCCAGGTTCAGTGATGGCCAACAAAGGTCCAATCAGAGTCCAGCACCTCATCTCAAAACAACAGGTCACCGTAATCACGGTGAACACGCCGCAGGCTATTTTTGCTTTGTGAGCGCCATGACCGAGGATTACGCGCGAAGCCCAAACCAAACAACCATCAGTGACTTGCATTCTTGGAGCCGTTTTGTTCAGAGAGGTCACGTTTCCATCCCACTGAAGGAAATGGAACTGTCACGCTCAGGTCAGGGATTCTGGGGTTCGATGGGCAAAAAGCAATGTGACGGCAAAACATTCTGACTTCGCAAAAGAAGATTCTTCTCAAAGTTGCCGTATTGTTCCCATTTTCCAATCTTTTCAAGATCCTCGTCGCCAGGGGAGCAACGTCACTCAAGTCACTGTCAGATAAAAATCTGTAGATTACTAGAGAAATAATTTTTACCCCTCTGTTAACAGAGTCCCGCTAAAATTGATGCTTCACTGCCGCTTGGAGGGCCAAACATCTGGTTGGAAGTATCGTCACCAAGGTATTTGCACCCTTTGTGACAGCACAGGGGACTGATTCCCAAATTCTTATGTTTTTAGAGACACTTTTTGAAAGGCAAAGCAAGAAAGGAATCAAACGGTGGACTTTTGCCTCTCGGGGAAGTTTCATGTAAACACTCTGCACATAGTGGTGGAATGAATTTTGCTTATAGGCCCCTCAAAACAAGCATATGCACACACATGCACACACACACACACACACACACACACACAGCTAGGAGGGTTAAATCATCCTGTGACATGACATTGTGTCATCCATTGCTATCCATGAATCTTTAATGAGAATTACAGTCATGTATAAGACAGCAAAAAAACACATTTACAGTTTTGCTACTAACATAAGATAATATTTTGTTGTTTTACATTTTCTTTCTTTCTTTTATTCTCGCAGATCAACATCTTTAGTCTTCGTTCGAAGCATCAGTGCACATGTGACCACTCAAACACACAACGCTATGTTCCTATGGAGCCCCCCCCCCGCCCACGCGTTTTCTAATAATGTAAACTTTCTCTCTGTTTGGAATGCATTAACAACACTTTTCAAGTACAAACTACAGGAAAAATCTTCTTCATCTAAATAAATTGTTCTAGCAACATAGGCTAAGTGATAGAACAGAGATCCTTATGTGGCGGATACAATTAAAATAGCAACTACTATAAATACCAGACCTCTGCAGCAGGAAGTAAAATGAGTTTATGTGTGCGTCGTAGTCGCTGATATCAAGGTTGACGTCGACTCATCCCTTGGAGGGGCTTCGTCAAGCTAGCACAGTAGACGATGAACACCAGGAGGCTCAGAACAACTGGTTGATGTCCATATCCTCTGTTGAGAAAAAAAACACATTGTAATCATCTGAAAATGCAACAGTGCTTTTTTGTGGAAAAGTTTAAGGCAATGTAAGAACCGTGCTTATTGAAAGAGTTGGTCATATTTTGAACCCTTGACATCGGGCATCGGGGGGGGGGTCAAGATTTTTGACTAACAGTAAAATTGAGAAGTAAATTACGAGACGGGAGTAAAAGTTCTAACATTGCACCAAATGCTGCTGGAACTACACGTCGTGCTGCTGCTCTCACCGTTCTTGATGCCAAAACAGGAAGTCCACTCTTTGAAGGACACCTGTTTGTCTTTGTCTGCGTCGCACTCCTGGAAGAAACGGGAGGTGCAGTGCTCCATGGGCACCAGCGGGACACGAAGCGGGGCCAACTCAGAGTGGGACAAGAACCTGCAGGACAGACCGACTTCGATTATAGAAGTCTGCTGCTATTTAGTCTGACAGTCTGACAGTCTGTTTACTTTAGTCTGGTACTCTTCAATTTGTTTTTTTTACGTTTTGGTTGCTGCTTGGAAATGGGAAGCTCACAGTCACACAGATCAATTTAACATGTTTTAGGACTTTAACATGGACATGTAAGTCCCTTATGCTGACGCAAAAGGTTCAGTCTGAATGCTATCAGAGGTCAAACGGTCCAAGTGTTGATGCAGGGGGAGAGAAGCGTGCCTGTCAGAGGGGTGCTGGTCCAGCTGAGCAAACTGCCAGTGCACTGGATAGATGTACATGTTGTAGTTCTTCTCAAAGTCCTGAGCCAGCAGCTCCACTGAGTGGTCGCCGGCGTGCAGACGCCTCTCGCTCTCGAAGATTTTCTTCACCTGCAGAGGACGACAAGAGAGTTTCACTGTGCCACAGGCCAGACCAGAATCAAAGGTCATTCAGGAATAAGGTCAAATTACGCCAGAGTATTTATTGATTACTCGAAAACGCTGTTTCGGGGTGAGGAAGCCAGGTGACATGGCGTCGTGTTCATAGAGCTGCAGCAGCACGTTTTTCAGCCAGTCCCTCATCCGCAGGGGGAACTGCACCAACTCGGGGTCCACGCACTCGGGTATCACTGAGGGAGGCGAGGGAGCATCAGGGTCAAGCCACAAACACACTCCGAGGCGCTGTCCACTCAGCCGTGGACCCTTGCGGAGCGGCTCACTCACGTTTGCACGAGCCGGTGTAATCCAGGTGGAGCCGGTGTCCTTTCTTGGTGCCCTCCAGCTTGCATTTGGTGGCAAAGAGTTCGCAGGATGTGTCGTACGTCTTGTTGTCTGTCCCACAAACCTGCAACAGCAAGAGTTCAGCACTACCGCGACAGAGTTTAGAATCGTTACCGCCGAGGCGTCGTCACGTTCGCGGACCTACATGATCGTACTCATTCACGCTCGCCGGACACTCAGCCGGCTCCTGGCACACACACCCGGGCTTGTTGTCCGAGTCCAGTTTGCACATCTTGCCACGTTTGCAGGGAAAATTGTCACACGGATCTGCAGGGGGAAATGACCTGAGTGAAATGACAGTCCTGTGGAAACAACAACGCTGCAACAACACTAGCCGCTGCCCAGAGGTAGCAAAAATATTCTGTACTTAAGTACAGAGTACAGATACTTGTGTAAAAAAAAATACTCTGGTAAAAGTAAAAGCACTGATTTAACTCCTTTACTGGAACGTACTCAAGTAAAAAGTGAATATTGTCATTAATGAAACTGATGATAATTAAAAAATAAATAAATTGTAACAGAATAATCTGGGCTGAACTGACCAGTGATGTTGCATGGCCATCTGGATCATTTTAATCATTTGAACAGTTACTACTCTAAATACTAGAGGGTTTTTTTTTTGTTTGTTTTTTGTTTTTTTGTTTTTTCAGTTTTAGCACAACCAACTTGTAATCAGGAGGAGTTATGACCAGTGAGCCATTTTTGGATGTTTACATTTTTCAGACTGCACAGAATTACCCAATAACAGTGCAATTTCCTCTCAAGGGCATTAAGAAGATAACTCCATTGTACTGGAAATATGTAAATATGTCTTGAAAGTAATCTGTTTTTATGACTTTTTTCATCGTATGTTCAAATGCTCAGATTGTTGTTGCTTTCATTTCCCTGTTTTTCCTCTCACATGTTCATTTTCCTAATAAACCTTATATTGTCTTATTGTTAGACCTGCTTTATTTTCATTCCACAGGTTGAGGAGCGACCCTCCCCCTTTGCCCCCATCCCCGACATTCCTCCGCCATGTCAGTCGCCGCGCCAATTTAATTCCACTTGATCTCTATTATTCACGGCCGACGGCCCGCTGAGCTCTGTTGAAGCGGCGTCGGCGAGGCAGAGGGACACTTCATGCGGAAGTTTCAGCCATTTTTGAGGAGGTCAGCAGATTCCCCTGGCCGGCCTGTTGGCATTGTACTTTAGATGCTGTGTCTGTGTGTGTGTGTGTGTGTGTGTGTGTGTGTGTGTGTGTGTGTGTGTGTGAGACAACCCACCAACGGGGGCCTCCGGGCCTCCGTGTGAAGCTCCGGCTCCGAGGGAGGACCGTGAACTTGGGTAGAGATCCACCGTGGCTCTGATCTGAACAGGATTCATTCCGACCAGAGGACCCTGGAAAAGGACGCAGGTGGATGAAGTGAACCCGGCTTCTCGTGTAGTTTGGTCACTGATGGAAGACACATTAAAATCATACATTTATGTGCAGACACCGAGAAGCCCTCTCACCCATTTTCCCGCCCTCCTCCTCTTTGCCTTCTGCACTGCGTTGTCGCCGCCGCCGCCGCTGCTGCTGCTGCTGCTGCTGCTGCTGCTGCTCGCAGCTTCAGCTTCCTGTTGGCTCTGCTCCTGGCCGACCTGCGGCTCGTCGCTCTGTGGCGAGTGCTTCCTCGCCCTCTTGGTCTTCCTCTGCTTCCTCGCCCTCACCTTGGAGTGACTTCCGCTCTCGTTTTTGCCCTTCTCCTCCTCCTCCTTCTCGGACACCTCTCGGCCCGCCTCTGCACCCTCGCTCTCGCTCAGCTCTCGCGCGCCTGCGTCCGACGACTGCTCCTTCATGACGGCGCTGACCTTGTCGTCTTCGACATTTTGCGCGTCTTGTTTTGCCTCGTCTCCTGTGGCGGCCAGCACTTTCTCAGCGGGGATCTTCTTCAACTCCTCAGCGTTAGGAAGAGTCTGGATGTCACGGTTGGAGGGGTTCAGCTTCGTAGACACGACGGGCAGGGGTTGCAAGAGGCCACTGTCAGCGGCGTAGTCGAGGTCGGCCGGGATCTCCGACTCCGTGCTGCCGTCTGTCTCCTCGAACAAGGCGGCGGGCTCCTCGCCGACGCCTCGGCCTTCATCTGCAGAGATCTTCTGCACCACCGCCTCTTCTTTCTCCAGCACCTCAGCATCTCCTTCGCTCTCATCCTCCTCTTGTTCCTCCGGCATCGCCCTCTCCACCTCACTCTTGCCTTTGTCCACTTCCTCTTCCTGCAGCGCACCCTCCTCTCCTTCCTCCTCCTCCTCTTCCCTCTTCAGGAGCTCCGCCAGCTCATCGTCGCTCATCAGCACCGCGGCGCTCCCGTCTCTCCTCTCGGCGGCTTCGAGTTCTCCCTCCTTGCTGGCGTTGGCGTTGCCCTCAGAGCTCAGCTCCTCATCCTCCAGCCCGCGGCTGCTGGCCTCAAACGGGACCAGAGTGGGAAGGACCTGCGGCTTGTTGGCCTCCTCTGTGATTATGTCCTGATTTAGGAGAACAGAGAGGTTCTTAATGGACGACATGAAATCATTTATTCAAAATACATCTTTTGGTTCATCCGGCTCAGCCGTACCTTTTCCTTGGCGAAATGAGAAGCCTTGTGCAACCTATGATGTTTTCCATGAGGTTTGCTCTTAACCTGGACACAGATAGAAATAAATGATGAATGTTTTTGATGTCATAAACGGCAAAAATAAATATGTAAAAATGTTCCACAAATTTTCTATCAAAAAGAATGCGTTTTCAACCTACAGACAGAGCAAACGTTGTTGCCAGTAAGAACAGGAATGCAAAGCAGGCTCTCATACCTGAAAAGCAAAAGACAAAAAGGAAATGGTGATGGACTAATGTACAGGGATGTTCAATAATGCACTCTAAACAATCAACCCGTTGTATTTTGCCGTGAGGTGGTCTCTTGGCAGATCGTCCCCAAGTTCAAAAGGAGGAGTGCATCTGTATGCTGCCAAGGCTTTCATGGTTGTCGGGGTAACCGCCTCTGGGATGCGTTTCTCTCACAGTCACTGCTAAAGTCAACATCGGAAGCCGACAGACTGAAAAAGTCAGCTAAGTCCACACACTTTGTCTCTCCGGACTGAAACAAAACAGAATGGCCTGGGCCTGTCCTGTGAAACAATGGCTCTCTGGTTCGGCCCAGTGAACCCAGAACTGGTGTGGACAGGCCAGCTGGATTTGTGTATGTGTGACTGTGTGGTGTGAGAATGAGTAAATGTATGTTTTCCTGTTGATAACTGAGAAATTAATCAGTCAATGTATTGTTTTGCAAAATTGAGAGGAATGCTCCAGAAGTTAATAAAATTCTGAATACACATATACTGTATGGCTTATATGATACTTGTAGGATTAGATTTCAACCTATTAATTATAACATCTGATTAAAGCGGACCTAACTAAAGTTTACAGGTATATGAAAATGAAAACTAAAAATGACTTGACCAACATGTGTATGTAAAGCGTAAGCTTATTATTTATTAACTAATGTAACACCATTTATTATTTCTCAATGTCTCTTCTATGAGAGAAGAACAAATAAAAGAAACACAAGATACAAATATTCACTATTGGCTCTTGCGACAAAAAGCAATTTTGGAAAACACCAAACACTGAGCTCAGTACAAAACTTATCAGTTAATAAGGTGTCAATCCGCAAAAATGAAATACAATCATAAAAGTGAGACCCTGGTGGGGTTTTACCTGAGGCTGGCTGTCGCAAGACAAATGAGAATCCGGTACCAACACCAGTGCGTGCCTGCAGTGTGGAGCCTGTGAAGAT
Organism: Nelusetta ayraudi; assembly: GCF_046127955.1. Classification (NCBI taxonomy): domain Eukaryota; kingdom Metazoa; phylum Chordata; class Actinopteri; order Tetraodontiformes; family Monacanthidae; genus Nelusetta; species Nelusetta ayraudi. The sequence goes on along the minus strand of NW_027466054.1, from coordinate 3,453,390 downwards.
GTGCTTTGTATTGAGGGGCTCTCACTGTCCACACAAACATACACGCACAGGGTTTTTCCCCCCCGGGTCTGTGGTGTCAGTGTGCTTTCACACTATGGGAGGGTCTCTGACTCTGAATACAGGCAGGGGGAGAGCTGGCGCTCACTTCCAGCAGCCCAAACTTTACAAAATGTGATTCCCATGAGGAAAGAATTTGAAGAGCCTCAAAGAATTGAGGTTGAAAAGTAATACGAGGGAAAACTCTGCTGCGCAGAATTGCATGATGGTGGATATTCTCTGGTCATTTACTGAGCTTGTTCTTTTGTCCGTTTAAATATATGCAAACTTGTAAGTGAGTGTACGGTTCTGAGACAGAGGCGGGTGGGGGGCAAACTTTTACCTTCTTTGATTGTAGATAGAGGTTCACGAAAGGTGCTTATGTATGTTTTGGCTTGCTTGATTGCTGTTTACATGTTCTAAATTACAATGATTTATATCATCTGTTTGATGGAGTTTCTTGATCCCTTTTTTACGTGTAATTTTGTAATTTATTCTTTTCACAGTCTGTTTAGGGAAAGTTGGGTGTGGCCCATAAGTGACTTTTGTAACTTTGGACTTCAGGAGGAAAATAATTTCTCTATTTTACCACTAGATGTCCCCCTTTCACAGGTTCATGTTTATGTTCCACAACTGACTTTTTTTCTTATAATTATTCTTATATAATATCACTACGACCACGACAGACCCTGTGTTACCTGTATATTCTGACCATAGTGTCAATGAGAAGAGTTGGCCTTTGTTGGCTGTTTATTCTCCTATTAAAATAGATTACGGTGCAGTTTTAATGAATAAATGTGGTAATAATGAGGGTGTGATATGGGATTATATGAAGGCAGCAGTGACAAAGAAAGATATTTTATCCTGGATAGTCAAAAGCTCTTGAAAGCCAAAAGTGACACAACGTGGAAGTCCGAACAGACAGTAAAGGCCTTCAAAATTACACCCAAGTATATGTTAAAGGTCACACAGACAAGACAGTTTAGTCTGTCTTTGAAATTCTAGTGTCTTCAGAGTTTTGCTTCTGGTGGATTATGATCCGTAATTGTGTAATTGTGTCAAAGTGGCAACAAAACCCTGGATCACAGTGTTTACGAGGATTAAACCACTGGTCTGGCCTGCTTTGCTTCTCGCTTGGTTGAGGAAAAAGGTTCATGACCCAAATGTAGCGTTGAACGCCAAGCTGAAGGTTGATCATTGAAATGTAAGATGACAGAAGGTCAGGGGCAGATGTTGTTGACGGCAATTTTTGCGCCACAACAAGCCTCTGTCTTGTTCTCCTCCCCCAGTTCTAAAGCAGGCCGTCGCAACAACTGGTGGCTGCGGTTTGGGGAAACAGCGGGAGACTGCCGAGGATCCAGTCTAATTACATGTTTCTTTAGGACGCTTGAAATCCAAAGTGAGGTTCTACAAGGAATTCTGTCATCCTTTTTTTAGGCCAGACCATACATGGACATCCAGGAAACAATTATGAGGATCAGGGGGGAAATACATAAGTTCTTTATTTAGGCTCTCTACTGTACAACGTTTCCACAGATGGATTTTCCACAATGTTCCCAGACATGAGTCCAAGTTTCTAAATGCAATATTAATGCATTTAGGCTGAACGTTACGGAAAGTGTGCTGCATTTGTACCAACTTTAACATTTTAGGAGATGTTTTATTGTTTGGGAAATGTTTAAACTGGCCACGGACAAACTGAGTAAGCAATGGCAACAAATTCAGGTCTAGATGATCGTCTGTATGAACAAGTGGCTGAGTGGCGGATTGTCTTGCACAGATGCCATTTGGTTTATTGACAACAACAAACTTGAAGTGATCAATGACAATAAACATAAAAGTGTTTGGTTTGAAATATTCACTGAAACATGTATTTTTCTAAAAGAATACATTGTTCTATTGTGTTGATTTTGCTGTTGGGAGCGCATAACAGATATAAAAAAAGAGATGTAGTATTTATCAAGGCACTAAATCTGACCTTTCCAACGTAATCACCAAAAAAAACAACAAAAATGAGAATGAGTCACTGCATACCAAAAGAAAATATAAAATCCCTTTGACCGGAAACATGCATAACCACGTCTGGGTCTAATTTTCTGTCTCAGTGGGTGAGTTTGTTTCTCAACGGGCCGCAAACCCTATGGTTTAGTCTCCCGAGCTGTATTTCACCGAAGACTCGAGAGGGGGTGGTGGAAATTTATGACCGAATGAAACAGCCATGTATTTGTGTGTGCTTCCCGGCGTGTGTCATTAACGTGCCGGAGTGTGTTTGTTTTGAGCTTTCTATCCAGAGGGGAGGGAAAAAAATACAACTTGGCGTGTCGACAGCAGACAGACAACCGGAAGGACGTGATGCAAGCGTTTCAATTAAGCTCTCTTATATATAGCCGCCCGTGGAGTTTCCTCCAGCACATTCACACATCGCACTGTCTGTGCTGCCAGCTTGCCTCCGTGGCTCAGAATAGAAGCCGGGTTCTCCTCTTTGCTGCTTCCTCCGCCGAACAAGGACCGCCAGTGACTTTTCTCACCGACCTGAGTCAAACAGACTGGAAGGTAACTTTTTTAACTTCATTGTAACAGTTTTGTTTGTTTTTTTTGCAGAATTATCCTTTGTTACCTATTCATAAGTTTTTGTGTATTTTTTTTTTGGAATGGCTGTGCTTGTAAGCTTTGCAAACCTGCTGCTGCTGTCGGATTGTTACAAATACTTCAGTTTCTTTCTGCTCATGTTCAGCAGTACTTCTGAGATTATTGTACATTTCTCTGATTTTGCAATATTAATAACATTTTATAATCCCGTTTCCTTCAAGAAGGAGCAGACCAACAGTGAATACCAGTATTCATCACTTCTTGTGGGTCTTTTACAGAATGAAGGTTGCCATCATAACGTTTTGCCTGGTTGGAGCAATTTATGCCAACCCTGTAAGTATATAACCAGAAAATCAAAGTTTTTTGGACTTCATGTTTATTCTCATATGTTTGAGTGAGTAAAGTGATTGTTGTTTTGCCTCATCGAGATAATGTAGAAGTCAAGGAGATGCCAAAAAAAACTGTGTCAGCTGACATTATATAACTAAGCAAATTAATGGGCAAGTTCTCCTCATTGTGATATTGCGGCTCTGTTGTTCTTCAGTAGAAGCAGCAGAGAAATCATAAAAATTGCACAAGGCAGGGTAGAAGAGTTCCTGTCTGTCAGTTAAGTATCTGACAAAAGTAGCATCCTACAAAATATCTTCTGTAAATCCTTTCTGCGCAAAAATTATTTATTTTTTCTTGGTTTTCTTTCTTTCTAAACACCAGTCAAACTTCTGTATTGTTGTCTTTATATTTACAATGCGCAGTTTGATTGAAAGAAAGAAAAACAACCATGGAACAAGGAAAAGCCAGAGCGCAGTAAGAAGTGAATAAGCAGAGAGAAGTAGTTTGAAACTGATAAACAGGCAAAGACGTATTAAACAAGAAGCAGTTAAATCAAAACATTAGGATATAAAAACATTATAAGCAAATTAAGTAATAAACTTCAACAAAATTGCAAAGCCAGATAAGTTTGTTTTTTATACCAAATTGCATTCGAAAGAGCAGCCGACATTTAACTTTTCTTCATTTCTAGTAATTACTCTGTGAATCTTGTTTCACTGGTAAATTGTTATCCGTCTCTTTCTCCTCACAGATTTCATTTGAGACTGTGTCAGAATCAAGTGAAGCTGAAAACTCTGTAAGTTTAATATAGTTTTTTAACAGAATTTTCCATTTAATGGGACTCATCTGGGGTATATTATTACTTAATATATTATTTTATTACTCACTTCACAATAAAGCAACAGCAATGTAGCCATCAAGCATTTGAACTCATTTCAGCTGCTTTCCTCCGGTGCACTGAGCAGAATATTGTGCAGTAGGTGTGGTTCAGTAACAGTAAAGAGTTCTTGAAGAGAAATCCAAATGCAGACGCATTTTTGTGCGTGTTTGCCTCGTGTTGGAGGCATTTATGCCTAACAATAGCTTGCCTGGAGGGAGGGGTGTTGCAATGGCTGGTTGCAAATGAATATGATAATTGTTTTCTGTAATACAGCGTAATTAAATATTCTTTGGTTTGTGTTTTCTTTTTTCGCCAGACTGAAAGTTTGTCCTCTTCACAATCATCTGAGAATGTCACCGCAGAGTTTCAGGTAAATGGCTTCTTTTTTTAAAACCATAACAATGACAATAATGCAGAGAATCGCATTGCGTGTTTGATTCCCAATTTTTACACCAATGTCCCTTCGTCTTTTGCAGAGCTCTGAAGAAAGCACATCCCAACAAGTAAGTTATATTTGTTTTGTGGCTTCATAATGGTAAAAAAAATAAATAAATAAAAATGTAGGCCAACTCAATCAGTCACTCAGTAAGGTCTGTGTGCACGGTGAGTTTAAATTCAAATGTAAATCTTCACAGAGTCAACCTTCAGAGTCTGAATCATCTGAATCTGTATCGAATGAGGTGAGTTGTGCTCTTACTCTATTTTTTTCCTCCTCTCATCATATTTAACAGTGGTTATGTTTGCAATATTGCGAACTCAGCATTTAAGGTCGATGGTGAACCTTTTTTTCAGAGCTCAGAGGAAAGTACCAGTGAGTCAGATGAGAGCAACGAGGTAAGACCACATAGCAATTTAAATGCACCCGATTCTGACCTGATGCTTGACAATGAATGTTCGATGAAGCTTCCATGGTGACAAACTCACGTTATTCGCTCTATTTTCACAGTCCAACTCCATGGCTGAGACCAGTGATAACAGCATGGCCAGTGAGGAGAACATTCGAAAGGTGAGTTTGAACTAATGGTACCGAACAGCCAGGATCCTGCTTCAGTGACCTTGAAATGACCTCACCCCTTCTCTGCGTGCGTCAGAATTTGATCCTGGAGCTGTCAGACAACCTCGGCTCGATCAGCTCGGAGGAAAACAGCACCGAGTCCAACTCGCTGGAACTAGGGGGTCCCAGCAACACCAGTGACGTCACGGCCGCCAGCAGCGAGAGCGCCAGCAGCGAGAGCACCGAAACCAGCGAGGCCAGCGACAGCGCCGAGTCCAACCAGATCCGGGCTCCGGACTGTGTGAACGGAACCGCGAGCTGTGAGAGCGAGGAGTACTTCCTGCAGGGCATCGGAGACGACGGCCACGCAGCCGTGGACCACCTGATGGTGCCGGACGACGATGAGAGGGAGCTGAGTTTGAGATGATCACTTCTGGAAGCTTTGTCTTACATCTCTACGAACTAAATAACCTGGACGAAGACCTGGCGTCGTGGCGTAAACCAGAACTGCCATGTGTTCATCCAAGAGTTTATTAAGCTGGACGAGTTAATGTTCTACCGGATAGGGCGGTAGACTTTATGTAATTACCTTGTGTTTATTTTAAGGAATAAATAGTCTTTTTAATATATGTGTAATCAACTCGAACTCAAGTATTGGTCAAGAACGTCAGTTTCGCCATTGCTGCTATGGCCGGTTAGCTCAGTTGGTTAGAGCGTGGTGCTAATAACGCCAAGGTCGCGGGTTCGATCCCCGTACGGGCCACACTTTCTTTTCCAAACCGGGAGTTGGTTTTATTTGGCACGATACGGTAAAATACCAAACAACGTCTAAGCAAAATTCTCGAGTTTAAATCATAAATAAATTCCCCTTTATAACTTTCTTTGCAGGAAAAAATAAAAATAAAAACAACAAAACTCTTTGTACACTAGATGGCGACAAGCTCAACTGTTTTGCCGTAGTATTTTTTTTTTTCTTTTTCTTTTGGTGAACAGGGACGCTTGCTTTACTTTATTAAAATCAATCTCTGTGAAGAAGCCGCATTTTTTTTCCAACTTCAACACCTGCCTAAAAGACGTATACTTGTAAATCAAAAAATGACAGGTCACCCCCTCTATTTTCATCATCTCTTTCAAAACTTGATTTATTTGGCATTGCTTACATTTGGATGTCTATGCAGTACAGTGCAATAATCCTGTCATCATCTATCCTTTTTTGTTTCACTGTTACACTGGAATGAGGGCTGGGTGGTGTCTTCTGCAAGTCAGGATATAACCTGAACAATTGTTCATTGCATGCCTACCACAGAAACAATTCCACCATCAGCTAATTTAAAGTTGCCTATTAGCCTAAAGTGCATATTTTGAATGCAGGAGGAAGCTGGAGTACTCTGAGACAAAACACACAGGCACATGGAGGGCATGCACTATTGCAGAGTGATGTCAGTTCTAGCAAATGCAGCTCTGTACTATTCCTGAACGTTAAACTAACAAATGAAAAAATATCACAATTCTGTTCTTTGTAAACATTTTATAACAAACATTAAGCGGGTTTAAACCATCAGATGCATTATTTCACAGGCTGAATCTTCACATTTTGAACAATCAAACAAAACTATCAAAAACAATGGAAACCCAGCCAGTACAATTAACAAACCCCATGTCTTTTTTCTTTTTTTCAAAACTGGAAAGACAAAAGAACAGGCAAAAATGCCAAACTCAACACAGATCCACACTAAACTCTACTTCCATTCTTGAAATACTGTCTCAGCTGGAAAAGTGACACTTGATGTGTTCCTTCAGTGCTGGGATGGTGGGAAGCTCTTTGCGACACACATGACAGCGGAGAGGTAGATTCAACAACTCGCTGGCTCCGTCTTTAATGGCAACCGTTCCATTGGTTTCCACCATCTGAATGATGTCTGAAAACAGTGCGAGAGGGAAGAGGAGGATTGGTGAAGAAAAGTTTGCAGCAAAAAGAAAGCAATGCCACACTGTGGAACTGAAGTCTTCACAAACAACCCAAGTCTCTCACCTTGAGACTCAATGAAATAATCTGTTGTGAAGGAGTTCCAGTGTTTTTTGTTCTTCAAACATGGAGAGTTGAAGTCTTGACTGATCACATGCAAGTGCACATGGCTGTAAAAGACAAAGAAATAAATCTATCTATGTCACGTACATATGCTCAACATATCTGATGAGGATGACACAGCAATATCAAAAACATTGTTTTTTATTTACACATTTTTAAGCATGTTGCAATTTCTCCAGCCACGTCCACTCAACACAGATGTATAAATTCTACTCCAAAACTCCACTGCAGCACACAATAGGGCAGTGCTAATCCCAAATCCCCTAGATCTACAATATGCATCTTCCTGTGTGACACATTTCAAACTTAATTCTAACGCACAGGTCTTTACAAAACATACTACCTACTAGGATCTTACCTCATACTGGGGATGGCATGGTAGCCTGTGCGGAAGCGTAGCAAGCTCACATCCGGGCACTGCGCCACAATCTGGTCAGCAACTTGCTGCATGTGTTTCAGTAGGTCGCAGTGCTCCTGGCGCAAGGCCTTCAGGTTGGGAATGGACTGCCAAGGGAGGACCAGCCAGTGGTAGCGTGCTTTGGGGTACTTATCCTTGATGACAACAACCCTGTCATCCTTATAAACCTTGACAATGAAAGGAGACAATGATTTTCTGACCATGTATACTAAATTTAACAGTGAAGTTAGGTGTTATTAACAAATTATTTAAACGTAAAGGTAACTGTGGTTACCTGCATTTTCGGGTCTTGCATTGATGCCTTTAGACCTTGGCTCCAATGTCCAAAACTGTCCTGAACCATTTAAGCAATACACGTTAGATCACCAGAAATATGAATCAAAGGGAGTAAAAATACAAATATGAAGTGTGCACTCACCGATTTTCTTTCTTCTTTTATATTGCCTTGTTTAGGTTCCCCCTGGCTGGCCGACACTGACAGCTTTTCATGCTGTTTTGCAGCTTTCATACTCGGCTCCTCTCTGTGCCTATCTCTTTGTTCAGAGGTTTGCTCAAGGGGTCTTTTTGTGGCTCCCTGGTTTGTAGTTGTATCCACCTTGAACTGTATAGTGTATTGGTAGAGCTGATTGACAATATGAAGTTTTTGACCAGGCTTCATTTTCACAACATTGTCCTTACCCACCACCTCAGAATCGACAGAGGTGGGGTTTGGGCCCAGCTTTAAAAGAGAGAGAGGGAGAGGGAGAGGGAGAGGAGACAGAGAGAGGGAGAGGGAGAGAGAGAGAGAGAACAGAAGGCAAATAAGATGATTTAAGAGCCTTTTAACAATGTGCTTAAAAAATGTGTAAGTATTCGCAGAAAAACACAAACTGTAGCAACAACACAGCTACTAACATTTCTTACCTGTTTAACTTTGACATAACCTTTATTGCATTCTGCTCGCAGTTCAACTGTTTGAAACAGGATGACATGTTTTCAGGTTAAGAACAGCTTTTAAATGTAAGCTTAGAAAAGTAAATTCAGGTTCATTCATGTAATTCATGCATATTCATACATACATATATATATATAGAGAGAGAGAGAGGGAGAGAGAGAGAGAGAGAGAGAAACAGAGAGAGAGAGAGAGAGAGAGAGAGAGACAGAGAGAGAGAGAGACAGAGAGAGAGAGAGAGAGAGAGGTGTCCATGGTCAAATATTAGTTACATGAAGCAAGATAGCCACTAAACTCAATGAATTCATTCCATTAAACGTGACTTGTCATTTTGTTTACCACCAACGCAAAGCTGTGAAGTCACTCATAGTGATGGAAAATGAAGATCTGAGATTTTTGTTTGGCAATAATTCTTCTTCTTCTTCTATTGCGTGCGTTCAAGTAAAATATGTGCAGAAATGTATTTGCAAATATTTTCAAAACTAAAATTATCACATTAAACCAGATTTGCCCAAAAGCCAAAATGTCGATTATTAATTCCAGTTAATGTGGCTAATTAAAATGTGAAAATGAAACACCAAAAATGTATTTCTTTTAAGTTTTAATTTTAATAATTAGCTTAATTTTTTTTGTTGTTGTGACGCGGAATGAAACAACATTACGGGCATGCAAAAGTTTCCTGACGTGTTTCTATTTGTTGCCAGTAGCGTATTGCTAACAAAAGCGTCAACATAAATGCAAAGTTACCTTGCTGCCGAGAGCATTTTTTATCTTTAATTGTTGTTTCTGGACCTCGACCCAGGATAACGGGCTGTAGGTGAGGTAGTGGAATGGGTTTATGAGTACCCTCGGAACTGACGAGGCAGCAAAGTGGCATGTTAACGTGTTCTCGTCGCTACCTCATCAATTTGACGAAGCTGCTGTAGCTGTTGCGGATGTTAAGCCATGCATGCTTTGGTAGCATCCGTCGCAGGTTGTTTACGTCACAGGATCACGTTTTCGGCTCGCGGGTTAGAAAATTCTGGAAGTGGGAAGTGACTGAGGTGGTACTTGAGAATGTAAGTAGTGATAATAATCGCCTTTGTGGAGACTTCTAATCAAATTTATATACGACTCGTACGTTTACCACCCCGCGTCATGTGTGAATTTCTAGCGTGATAGAATCCATCTATTGGTATGCTAGCGTGAGCTTCGTTATCATTAAAAAAGCCAAAGTGAAGCGGCCTGGCAGACGTAATATTTAGAAACGCTGTTGTGCTTATGAATCACACACAAGCTGACATGTAGTATTTATATTAGAATTACGTGTAACGCGAACAAGAAGACCGCTGTAGTTGTTTTTTGTTTTGTTTTTGTGTGTGTTTTTTTGTTTGTGTTCAACTGGTTGCGACATGTCAAAACAGACTAACAATTAAAGTTAAGTTAAAACTTAAATACTCCGTATGTTATTTTCCCCTTTGCTCCCACCTGGAACCTTTTTGTTGTTGATGATGATGATGTTGTTCAAATACATTGTTTTGTTTTGCAAATTCTGCTGTTCTCAGTAGCTACATTGGAAATAACTAGCCGAGGGCGTTGATTTTACGGGTCTTGTCTTACGTCTCTTTCACTCCTGTCACATTCACAGATTTAGCTATGTTGTTTTTGTACCTCTCAATATTGAATAGCAGTAGTAGTAGTATACTTAAGCTTTATCTTATATTTTATTATTTTATATTGTGGTTAGAAGTGATTTTCTAACTAGCACATGCAAACTAACAGGAGGGATGATGTCCCTGCTGTTGACACAGTGTGCCCAGCCTTCCTGGTATGATTCAGACTTTAGAACTATACAACTTCAGATGTCTGCCTTTGGCTTCTTTGTCACATCTGACATGGAAACTAGAAAGCTTGCATCTTACAGCCAAGCATGAGTGGCTGTTCTCGCAATTACATAATCTTCTAACCACACACAGTCTGCCAAAAGCTGGGGCACCACTACTCTAAATGAAAACAAATGTGAGCTGGCTCATGAGCAACCTCCTGCGAATGTTGTTGGCATACCTTCCATGATTGCTGCACATTTCACCAGGCTGTCCTTGATGTCTGATTACTCATTACTGACTGTACTCACTTTTCCTCTAGCTTCCCAAAACAACCATGGTCAAGGAAACAGGCTTCTACGACACGCTGGGCGTAAAGCCCAACGCCACCCCTGATGAACTGAAGAGGGCCTATCGCAAACTCGCCTTAAAGTATCACCCTGACAAAAACCCCACGGAAGGAGAGAAGGTGCTTCTTTTCTTTTTTTTACTTCTCATTCACACTGGACATACGCTGACCTGGAACGACCGACTGGAAATAAGAATGTGTTGTGTGTTCTCTTTTGTAGTTTAAGCAGATCTCACAGGCATATGAGGTGCTGTCAGACCCCAAGAAGAGAGAGATATACAACCGCGGTGGAGAGAAGGCGATAAAGGAAGGAGGGTCCAGCGACGGCGGCAGCGGGAGCTTCGCTTCATCGATGGACATCTTCGACCTGTTTTTCGGCGGGGGTAGGAGGATGCACAGAGAGCGAAAAGGTACAGGAACTTTGAAGATGGAATACTTTTTTTAATGAAATGCATTAAGTGGTTGTGTTTTTGGCTCTCTTTTTTTTTTTTTTTTTTTTTTTTTTTAAGAGACCCCGCTGTGCTGTGAATGTCTAGATATGATCTGTTTTGCTTTTTTTAAATTTTTTTTTATTATTAAAGCATCTGAAATTGCATTATTCATTTCCACAAACAGCACTTTAATTATTTTCTATATACAAAATAGTTCATCATCTTTAGCTCAGTGTCACATCTCCTTTTAAATTAGTTACATTTAATTTTTGCGTCGTGTGTAATTTAGAATAGTAATCAGTGAAAAGGTGTCAAATTTATGATTGCAGTGGCTGAAAAATAATCATTTTCATCTTTATTCCCTTTTTTTCCTGCTCAAGGAAAGAACATCGTTCATCAGATTTCAGTGACACTGGAAGATCTTTATAATGGTTCCAGCAGGAAACTCTCTGTGCAGAAGAACGCTGTTTGTGAGCGATGTGAAGGTACGTGTGACTGGACCTGTCCATAATCCAAGGGGGTTTAGAAGCATTTAAACTGTATGAATGGAGTCTTTGTCAGATCATAAAACGTATCGTTGTTGCCATAACGTAATCCAGCCTTTGCTCGCACAGCTTTATGCAACTATCACAACAACAATAGACTCTGTCTTGCTGCCCTCCAACGGTTTCATTTGTCCTGGCAGGGCGCGGCAGTCGGAAAGGAGCTGCGCAAATGTGCATGACGTGTCGCGGCACAGGCCTGCAGGTTCACATGCAGCAGATCATACCGGGTATGGTGCAGCAGGTGTCCACCGTGTGCCAGAGTTGTCAGGGACAAGGCCAGAGGATCAGCCACAAGGACCGCTGCAAAGCCTGCGTCGGCCGAAAAATCGTGATACAGAAGAAGATTCTGGAGGTCCACGTTGACAAAGGTGCGATGAGAGAAGTCGGAAGTGATTGGAAATTGACCCAGAGTGCTTTCCCTGCGTCACTTAGCTGCTTGACCTTCCCCACAGGCATGAAAGATGGACAGAAGATTGTTTTCCACGGGGAGGGAGACCAGGAGCCGGGCAAGGAGCCGGGAGACATCATCATCGTCTTGGATCAGCGGGAGCATCCGCATTTTACCAGGTGACTCACTCGTTTATCCTTTGAAACACAACACCTCCAACTGCAGCAGTTTTCTAATGACTGTTGTCTGCTGTGACCAGGAGGAGAGGAGACCTGGTCCTCTCAATGGAGCTGCAGCTGGTGGAGGCTCTCTGTGGATTTAAAAAGCCTGTTCAGACACTGGACAACAGGACGCTGCTCATCACCTCCCACCCAGGTGACACCATCTTCAGATAGGAGCAACTAACGCCCTGCAGATCTTACCAATACCTTCTCCTCCTCCTCCTTCTTTTGCTGCTGATCATAACTGAGCTGTCTTGTGGTCACAGGGGAGCTGATAAAACCCGGAGACACAAAGTGCGTCTTAAACGAAGGGATGCCCACCTACCGCAGACCGTTTGAGAAAGGACGGCTCATTATTAACTTTTCGGTAAGAAGTCGTCCTCCTTTCAAATGTGAATTCACTTTGTCATTTTCATTTTAGCTGTATGTCTCAATGTTGAGTAAAAAAACGCCACACAAGAACACAATCCACTCTTCTGCAAGGAGCCTCGTACCACCGAGTACAAAACCAATTTCACCCCAAAGCAATAAGTGTCTCTGATGACCTGCACGTCATCCTTCTCCTTTTGTTTTGCCTCATTCCTGAACACCACAAGTCAAATGGGGGAAATCCCCTCTGAAATGATACATGCTGTCATGTGACAGATAAAGATCTTTTGGACATCTTTGACAGATTGAAGGCAAAATAAGTGAGTTGATTGTCTGCACCGATCAACTACCTGCTCTGCACTGAGCCAAGCACCCCCCCCCCACCCCCCCCAAAATGTGCTGCACTTTGTAAGAGAGCAGACAGTTGCCCACTTTCCAAGGGAGGATCTTGGACCCAAAACACTCATTTAGAGATTTTCTGTGAGTGTGATTAAGACTAAACGATGCTGGTATAAAGAAAAACATTGAGGACTCCAGGGAGTGAATTTATCCCGTGTTTTTGGGGGGGTGGGGGGGCACAGTTTTTCCATTTTAATGAGATCCTTGTTTTTGAAAATGTGCCCTATTTGGAACATACAGCATAAATAGGTTGTTAATTAAGGAGAACCAGAGACACAAAAGGGAGGAAATGTGTGTTATCTTTTTACACCAGCTTGAGGTTTTATATATATATATATATATATATATATATATATATATATATATATATATATACTTTTTTTTAATTATTATTATTATTAATTATTCATTTATTTATTTTATTTGAACAGGATTAAACATAGGTGTCTGGCCAGTGGGCCAAATATGGCCTGCAGTGTTATTATAATTGGACCCACGAGGCAACACAAAATCACTACTAGAGCTGGCCTGAGCTGGCGGTATTATACAGCACATTTAACTACAAATCCCAGAATGCTCTGCTCAATCAGGACAGGACATTCATTGAAGGATATTATTATGACTTAATTGGTTTTGTGCTGTTATTTTAAATTTAATATTAACCAGTGGAAAAAAATTACTGTTGAAATTTAAATCTGAAGGCTGCAAATAAAAAAAGAAGCATACAGTTTTTATTTACATTTTATGTATTTAGATGAGTTTTGTGTGTGTGAAATTCCGTTTTGCATGTGTGCAATATGAATAGTATAGTATTTAGCTTTGCTTGATCCATATTCCTGTTGTTCAGGTCCATATAAAAAGGTTCAACGTCATGTCAGGAGGAAGGATTTTTTCAATGTTGGCCTGCGATGTTGTGCAAGTTTTACATTTTGGCCCCACTGTGTGTTTGAGTTTGAAACCGCTGGGTTAAAAGAAAAACATAAGATAATACATAAGCATGAAATAAATAAAATATATAAACATACTACCTGGGACCTTTCTGTGTGGAGTTTGCATGTTCTCCCTGTGTCTGCGTGGGTTCTCTCCGGGTTCTCCGGCTTCCTCCCACACTCCAAAAACATGCATGTGAGGTCAATTGAACACTCTAAATTGTCTGTAGGTGTGCATGTGAGTGTGAATGGTTGTCTGTTTCTATGTGGCCCTGCGATGAACTGGCGACTTGTCCAGGGTGTCCCCTGCCTTCGCCCTAAGACAGCTGGGAGAGGCTCCAGCAGACCCCCCTGACCCAGAATAGGAATAAGCGGGTATAGAAGATGAATGAATGAATATAAACATACTTAGGCAAAAAAAACAAAGACAACTCTACAACAGAATGAGTAAAGTGCTCCACTTTTCTCCACCTCATCAGGCCGATTCTGTTATTGGCCATTGAACAAAATGTCCCTTCAGCCACAATATTGTTCCCGCAAAGATAAAGCGTGGTTGTTTTCCCTCCAGGTGGTGTTCCCCAAGGCCGACTTCCTGCCCCGGCAGAAGCTGAAGGAGCTGGAGCGCTACCTCCCCGAGAAGCTGGAGGCGGACAAAACCGACCGCATGGATGACGACCTCTACATCTACGCCGACCTTGAGGACTGTGACCTGAGGAACCGCAGGAGACACCAGCATCAGGATTGCTCCATGGAGGAAGACGACTGCAGCGGGGGGGTCCAGTGCCAAACGTCTTAGGTCTCGCAACGGTTCCATCATTTTAACCCGAGCACCTTTTATGGAAACGTAGTGCAATTTCTATTGAAGTACCTCTTTTTAAGAAAAAACAAAACGAAAAATCTAACAAAAAATACAAACAGCTTTTGAATCGTCTCAGCCCTGAAACCATTTCCAGACTGTTTTTGATGGCGCTGTTGGTCTTAAAGCTGCAGGGCTGAACCTGGATCAGGTGGACAGGGACTTTGGGTCTTTGTCTTCGAGCCACACTGTGACGGGAGGTGCGGTGAGGTGAGGTGAAGCCGGCCTTCAATTAAAAAAGTGGGTTCAGGTCGTGCAAGACAAAGCTAACATGTCTTAACAAAGATTGACCGCTTTTTATGCATTTCCTTGAAAACTGACGCCAACATCCAGGTGACGCTGACATTTTTATAGTGTCGTCTGACTTAAGTGTTGTGAAGCGCTTTTTTTTCCTAATTTTTTCTGTCTGTGTGCATCTCTTCAATTCAAAGGTTGAGTTCAATGTGCGCGAAATGCAAAAATGCATTTTTTTTATTTTCTAGACATTTGTGAACAGTGTTGATAAGATAATGATTCTGCATGCTCTCAAGCCACTTCACTCTAGAGTAAATAATCTCATATTTAAATTTTCATATTTATTATTATCATTATTATAATTATTATTATTGTCAGTTTAAATTTGCAAGCGATTATGTGGTGGAGCTGCTCTTCTGTTGACTATCTGTGGAAAGTGGAACATCTCATGTACATAAATCAGTTTGACAAGTCTTATTTTAGGGCAGAGTGCTCAGAAACAGAAAGGTGTAACTCGTGTGGTGTTGGTTTTTTATTTTTAGATTGTTGTTGTTTTTCTCTCTTAAGAGGTGCTCGCTTTCAACAGGCCCCGAATCGCCTTAATGGATAAAACTGTGTCTTCCATGTATAAGGCACCAAGCTGCACCTCAGTGTTCAACAATTTTGTTTGTTTGTTAAACATGAACAAATTGGTTCATGTTTAAACTTCGTATTGTTGGTTTGAAAGCACAGTTTTTACACACTTGATCAAAATTCTGTTAAAAAAACAAACAAACAAAAAAACAGTGACGATCGCAAGTTGTATTTATTGTCTTTGTGTAAGAAGTTTCACCTTTTTCTTTTGAGGATTCTCTCTCATGTCTTTGTGTTTCGTCGTGTCGTATGAATTGTGAAATGCCAAATGGTTTGTTGGGAGGTCACATCTGATACCTGACTGAAGTGTCAGCCTGTTGAGGAGCCTTAATTGTAACGTCATGAACTAGAAGCTGCTCCATAGCGTAGGTTGATTTTCAGGAACGTTGCTCTCCACGAGGGAGCTTTTTACTAAAAGATTCACAATTGTTACCCTGCCTTCGCCCTATAACAGCTGGGATAGGCTCCAGCAGACCCCCGTGACCCTGAGCTCGGGAAGAAGCAGGTATGGAAGATGAATGAATGATTCACAATTGTACTTAAAGCTGAAAATGAACTAATTCATTCAATTCAGTGTTTGATTAGAAATCAACATGACATTCCTGATTTGACTGTAGGACCAATATGCTCTTGATATCCACAACTAATTCTGGGGTTCTCTATCACGCTCATTCCCATAGCTCTTGAAGATGGGCCGTTTTTCTCCCTTTAAACGCTGATATTCCCACACATCAGGAGTTTCTTTTAATAGAGCTGGCATGTCCTGACTGTACCTCTTAAGTAAAGAATGATTTAAACTCAACTGGTGTCCTGTTTTAATGACAATCTCATTTTAAAATGTTGTTGAAACTTTGAGCTTCAATGTGATTTGAATATAATACACAAATTCCAGTTATCCTCTGAAATCATTTATTGCAGAGCACGTGTTTGTCTCAGTACTTAATCAAATGTGTCATTGTATATAAAATGAAGGTAAGAGTTAGCGCTTACCTTCATTTTTATCTACAATGAATAAAATAAAATGAAAAAGTGACACACAGAAAACATGATTGTGCTTGCAGTAAAAGTACGAAGAACATTTTTTAAATGGGGACATCGATTTTGGTTGAAATTGATAATGAATTGTTATTTTGTTTTACATGACAACATTATCATAGTTTTGGAAGGGAAAAAGTGTGCATCAATATGCATGTTTGCATATGGATGACAAGTTCCTCCAGATCATTTAAATACGTGCTTATGGCCACTGTCAAAACGCAGTGGACAGTTTGGACATCTTTGACATATTAAAGGCAAAATAAGTGAGTTGATTCTGCGATGTAACAGATATAATTGAGCAAGTAGCAAATCAAAAAAGCACCTGCTCAATATCAATCAATAATATAATGTAATATTATTATAAATGATAATAATATGCATACTTTCTGTGTCAACTGATTTATTCCTTTGTGTTCAGTCTGTCTTGTCTTTTCTCATCTTCACTTCCTGTTTTACAAGATAAAACAGGAAGTTTCTTCCTCTTGGTTCAGACCCTGACCTCCCATTATATCATCTCCACCTGCATCTTGTAGTATCCCACCCCTGATTGGTTTCACCTGTGTTCCCTGGCCCTCATGTACAAACGGCACTCGTCTCCCTTTGTCTCGTGTCAGGTCTTGAACAGTTTGTGTCTCGTGGGGTTTTCATGTAACATTTTTTGTGAACTAGATTGATTTTCGGTTTTAGCCAATAAAAATAAATAAAAAAATAAAAAATTTTGTTCTAGGATTTTTCGTTTCAGCCAAAAATCAATCTTGCGCCATTGTCGTGTTATCTGCTACTTACAAAGATGTGACATCAGCATTGTGATAACATGGCGATGGCCTCATGCTTCATTTCATTTTCAAACTGGTACGATGAATTCCATTTTTTTTACATTTTTTTTAATACCGATAATTTTTAGTATTGAAAAAAGGGTCGATTTTGTGGACAAACACGTTGTGTTCGGAATTATCTGCGACATGGACAATAGTTGTACTCAAGTTTTCAGAATTTTATTGATAATTTACAATAGTTAATCATTTGTGAAATGACAATATTGTACAGGATTATGAGTATACAAAATAGAATGCAATGAAAAAGCCTCCATTTTGGACATTAGAAGTTGGTATTTCAGAGACGGATGATACATAGTACCACGTACTGTAGGTTGGATAGCTGAACACTGGAGTTCTGAGTCACAGTTACACACACCCTCCTGTGGCGCAGAACACTAATACTGATACAGTCAATAAAAAGAGCATTTACAGTCATGGAACCACATTGAAATACATGTATAATACAGACGGGATACAGGATGTAGTCACTGAAGCTCCACTGAGGTTTTGTCGACATGCATATTCAGGGAGTACTAAAAATGAGTCAGCACATTTAAGGTGGCGCGTCGAGGTAGCATGCGGGGAGACGGGGACGAAGGAAACGCGTCGTTAAATCTGACTCGTCGTCACTGAGACAACGTGACAAAAGTGTTTGAAACCGAAGGTGACAAAGCATACCTGATACTTCTTCATGTTCAAACGAGAAGCAGTTGTTTTTGTGTTTTCTGTTTTTTCAAAAAAAAAAAAAAAAAAGATCATTTCACGACAGTTCACCATCATGCATTTTCATATCTAGAGGAGACAGAAGAGATGAAAATGGGGATTCAAACTGCACAGGAAGCTCGTGTGGACAGTCTGGAGAGACCCAGGCCAGGCTGCAGCGCTCATAAAGCAACACCTTTACAATTATATTATAAATTAAAACCATCTGAGAAATAAATTATACTCAAAAAGAGGATGTATGCTATTATACATCTAAATTGTGGAGGGTTTTTTGCCCATCATCTTACACACATTGCTCATCATATCCAGCTGATGCTGATTCTGCCTGGAATGTGAATGCTCAAACAGCCTGCACCAAACTCTGAGTCACCCCATAATGTCAAAGAGGAAGTTAAAAATAGTCTCTATGTATATGATAATACTGTAGACTTGCTATGGTGTGACAAGTGGGGACTCTCCTCTGACTTGATGGTCCTCTGTGACAACAAATCAGACGGGCCGGTCTTCCTCCCTCCATCCACCTCCAATCTTTTCTCTCTCTCTCTCTCCCTCTCTCTCTCTCTCTCTCTCTCCCTCTCTCTCCCTCTATTCACTGGAGAAGCTACAATGTTTTTCGTGTTGCCACAACACCCTCACAACATCGAGGACGGTCGACCAGCGACATACATATTTTATTCTAACACTTTTGTTCCTTTTTCAATGGACATTAAAGCATGTTTTCTACGTATCCCATGATAGATTTTTTTTTTCTCCTAAGAGGTGGGTCACCAAAACACTCCATCCATCTGCTCTGGCCCCTCTGTCAAATTTTAGAACCCATTGTGGTTCCATCAGTCAAAAAGTTTGCCCGCCCCTGGCTTAAACCCTCAACCTACTCGGACTTCACTCGAGGCGTGAGCGTGGGATGCATGTCAGACAGTGATCATCGCCTCCACCGAGGTTGCACCTGCCTGAGATCCAGCTCAGGCAGAAGCCACAAACAAAAAACAATTCAACCGGAGCGAGAACTCCTCAGACGCCAGCTGCGGCGCTGCGGCTCCTCTGGGAACACGCTGATCTCGTCGACACTCCTGTCGCAGCTCGACAAGAGGAAAAAACAAGACGTACGTGTCGGAATGGGAAGCCGTCGACTCGGCTGGCTGACACGGACGAGCAGAACGTGTGACTTGGCTCCGTGTCTGGAAACGTGCGGCTACGTGGAAAGACAATCGAGAACTTCTCCTCGTGATGCCCGTCAAGGATGTGAGCGCCGGCAGGAGAGGCGATAATGGGGTCTTTGGAGCTCTGACGAGGTGTGGGTGGAACTTTAATGAACTGAGAGACTGAGGGGCACAGAGAAAGACGAGCGTGCCGTGCTCTGTTCTTCCACGTACAGCCTGCATGAGCTCACATCTCCAAATTATACAAATGTCTTTAGACAGCAACCCCCATGTGTGAACAAGTTTCCTTGACCCCTTCAACATGAAATGGAAGTTCAACATTTTGGGCAAATTCACTTTTTACCATAATCTCTGCAGTCATATAATTAGGTATATTCCCTTTAGTTGTTAGCGTGTGTTAATTATCAGTTCCCTCCTTCAAAACTTAATTGAAGTTACTTGCTTGGTTTGTGTCTCAAATAAATGTGGGCGTGGGTCTTGGTAAGTATTCACCACAAAGTCAGCCATCAGTTGGCAGCTTCTTCTCAACTGTTGTTGTTTGGGTGGCGGGAGTAGCTGCACTAAACATCGACCCGCCCAGCAGGTATGTCTGGAATGTAGTTCCGCCTAGAAAACAACGCACTCTCATTATGCTGTTATTTCATAATGTGGTGAACGTCCAAGAGGGTGTTTTGGAGTTGTTGGTTCGTGTATTTAAGGCCCTCAAAACAACAGGCACTGATTTTTAAAAGGGAATGTACTGACTCATGGAAAAATGTCCCAAAATGTTGAACTATCCCACCGCCAAATACAAAGGTCAGAACCAGCACAGGACCTCTTTGTGTTTGTGCGTTATCTCTTTCTTATGGACCTTCAACCCTAATTATTGTTTATTCATTGAAGTTTCTCACAGTTAAACTATTAGGTGTAACATGTTTCATATTGCTGCTGACCCTTGAAAAAAAATGTGATTTGCTTTATAACCATGTGCAGGTCTGCCTGGGCCGTCCATGTGAGGACACTGAGACAGTTCAGGGTTTCCATAGCCGCAGGAGACCGTCCTCGCTGTAGGTGGCGACCAGGTTGTCGAACGGGTGATGTGTGATGCCGATGACGTCTTTATCGTGAACCTGTGAACCAAGAACGCAGAGGAAGACACACATCACCACAGGGTCGCACAGTGTCACAGAGCAAACTCCCAGCCTCGTCTTTAAAACCCGCTCCACATTAGAGTGATTGATCTCCCGGCACCTCACAGACTTACGGTCAGGGTTTTGTGCAGCTTCCCCGTCCTGTAGTTGAAGCAGTAGAGCACCAAGTCTTCTCCCACGCAGTAAATCCACTCCCCGCGGGGTGACACAGTGCAACACACAAAGTCGGCTCCTTCCTTCCTGTCTGACCTGAAAGCTTTGACAGTCTGAGCAGAACAAGGGAGAGAAATGAAATCCTGTGACCATGATGACGGTGGAACTTGAAGTGTGTGCATAAAGTGAAGTGGCAATTTCATTTTGAACATGTACGAGTTTGAACAAAGATATTTTGTTTTTAAATGAGCGTACGTGTAAGCACTCAACAGTAACAGAGGCTCTAGATTTGTTTCACACTTGTGCCACCAGGGGGAGTCTTCTCCCTCAGAAGGCAGAGGTCATTTCTTGCTAATGTAATCATGGATATGATTAAGGTGAAGTCATGTGATAAACGGCCCTTCTTGATTCAGTCAAATAGTGTGGTTCACTTTTCATACATTAGATCCTTTAATTTTTATCTTTTTTTCTTAGCTTTGTCAGCTAAGAATGTCGCAGAGCTTGCGACCATCATATATGAGCTGCTAGAAATAACTTTAGCGATACAGAATAAATACTGGATCACGTCCTCTCACCTGGCCGTGCATGTTCATGACGACCACCGTGCTGGAGTGGTTGCAAACCAAAAACTGTTCTGGATTTTGCGGGAGAGGAATCACGTTGTTGACGGGCACCTCCGATGCTCGCGACAGAGACTTGTAAGTGTGCAGGCACTCCCAGGATTTCGTATTCCAAATCTGCAATGTGACATAAAAAATACCATACATACACGCTTAAGCACCGGAGCTGTGGACGCGACGGAGACACACGGAGCTCGTTCCCTCCACGTACCTTCACGGTGCCGTCAGCCGATGCACTGATGATGTGAAGGCCGTCGGCGGTGAAAAACGCATCGTTGACAAACGACAGGTGTCCCGTCAGCTCCTTCATCGTCTTTCCCGATCTCAGCTCGTGTATTCTGAGAAGCACAGTGAACACGGTGCACGGGAGTCACACAAACGGGACAGTACACACCTGCAGCGGGTCAGAGGTGAACATGCGAGACACGCTTTGCACTTTTTGGGTGCACGAAGGTGGTGATGCGAGCCTTATTAACCCAGCCAGTGGCTACTTTTCCATGCTGGAAACAACCAAGGGAATTAAAACATTCCACAAACACCGGTGCAAATACTGCGGACAGATAATGATTCAGGGATCATGCTTGAATAATGACAAACTTAGTCAGGATGTTTTTCCTAAGTGTATTTATCTCTCTTGAGATATTAATGACACAACAGTTTTTTTTAAAAATACATATTTTATTATACTGTTTTATTTTAGATTACTATATTGTTTATTTGGATTTAACAGATGTAAGTAAATTATTTTCAACGACATCCACTGAGTTGGACTATGTGCAAAATCCATTCATATAATAGAAAATAACATTTTAATATCCGTCCACTTAATTGACTGTCATGCATGAAAGGGTCGACTGAAGTTCAAAGATACAACGTTACTCAAAAACTATGCAAATTATTAATGTTAAACTTAGTTGCAAAAACATAAAGGAGGTGTGTGTCTAATTGAATCGTCAGGCTTGCATTCTTCTATGTGATGATACGAAATGTGAACACTCCCACGATGTTAGGTGAGAAAGGTGGATACAAGGAAGTGAAAGAAAAGAGAAAAGAAATGATGGGTGCACCTTTGGTGGCTTCATCTTTTTTTGTTGTTGTTTTTTTTGGAGCAATAAAACAACCCACGCGGAGAAAGCTTTGGGGGATTTTGCTTCATCATGGAACTCGTGGGAAGGATGTTTTGTATGAAATGTCCAAGTAAATGACTTGAAAGATCGCACATAGCAAATAGAACCGTGAAAATCACAGTGGATGCAAAACTGTATTGCGCTTATAAAAATGAATGATGGTGGATCAAACGAAAAGACTTAAATTGTCACTGAATCCAAACAAAACAGAGATAAAAAAAAAAAAAAAAAGCAACTGTTGCATGCAGCTGCTCGCGCTTCTAAAAAAAACTCCACAACAAACTATACTCGTGTGTGGTTCAGTTTTGGGTTTTTGCGAGTCAACTGACGTGATCAATGACATAAGAGATGGAAAACAGAGTGGATTTTTTTTTTTCTCCCTGCCTCCCACTCTCGGAGCAGACAAAGGATTGCAGTCGATGGGTTATTTTTAGCTCCCGTGGAGTGACTGGGGTGCGGATTGGCTCATCCATGACAAAACGCCTAATACTCACTGAATCGCTGCGTCTCAGGGAGGAGGGTTTTGCGTATGTCAGCCTTCCCGGCTCGTGCAATTTTGAGCGAAGGAACACGTTGCAGCTTTGTGCCTGAGCACATGGACCTCTGGTTACACCCACACGGCACATGTGCTTGCAACACAGCGCCGAGGCTCAGCCCACTCGCCCCGGGATCTCGGGAATAGACACTCGACTGCTTTAAGGGGAGTCTGAGTCTGAGTCTGAGTGAGTGCGCGTGAGTGCGCATGGGTGTGCGTGCGTGTGTTGGACTATTGTCTGTGCACGTGTGTTTGTTTGTGTGACAGGGAGAGGAAATGAAAGACAGGCATTGTTTTTTCTCGGCGTATTTGCATTCAGGTGCAGCACCCTGGACAGCAACATGAGGCCGCAGACGTCACGGGCAAACTTCCTGTGTGGAAGAACTCATATGCATGATAAACTTCGTCTTTAGCTGTTGTTTCTCAAGCCAGTGATTCATGCTTCTATTTTTAGTGGCACGGGGCCTTTTACTGTCATGAAACGTGATGCATGATGGTTTTGGATTAATGTAGCCAATGCTTTTATATGTATAAAATTGGAGAATCCAAAAAAATACAATCAGCTGTTCATTGCAATTAAAGTTTTAAAGGTAAATTCTGGGTAGTTTCCTTATTACTACCTTTTAAATAGTATATACTGCTGTTTGGTGCTTGTGCGGATCTGTATATTGATATACATGGATTGAATATATTGATTTTGGTTATTCTTGATGGAAGTTGCCAGATTTTCTTTCCAATATAGTAAAAAAATAAAACAGAAAAAACTGTAAAAACTTTCCCACCACCTGCCTCCTTTGACCAATCAAACTCGTCGTGGCAGCACTTTGCATTTTTGCTGCAGTCGTACCTTTAAGACAGCAGTGAGTCATGTCTGCAGCCGGTGGCATCGTTCTCTCCCTCCCACAACAGACGAGCACAACAACATAACTCCCACCGTGCTGATGCTTTTGTTGCTTTAACATTTGGAGAGTCAACACTTGAGAACAAAAAGGTTTACTGTGAATCCTGATTTAACAAAAAATGACAACATAAAATGTTTTTTTTCCTCCAGATATTGATAAAACTGAAATCAGTGCATTTAGTACATTCCCCTTTTATTTATTTTATTACCTTCTACTCTATTAGATCCAAATCCTTAATGGCACAGTCCTGTGGACACTTAAAATTAAAACTCAAACGAATGGCTTTGATTAGTTTCCATATTGATCATATATAATTTATTATCAAAATATTGTGGAGGTCCAATATTATACCCATTTTGAGAACTTTATTCTGTTGCTTATCAGTTTCCTGTTTGAATTATGCTTTTTGCGAACATACACGAGGATCTGCGAGGTGTCACCGTGACATCACTAGGGGATAGGTTTTTTGGAACTGTGTGTTTTAGCACGTACACACGTTCCTTTTTTCCCCCCTTTATTTCCTCAGCACGATTAAACTGTGCTGGCCGTGTTCAGAGTGTACTAGTGTTACATCCCACCTGATGGTCTGGTTGAAGGAGCCGCTGAGGATCTGGTCGTTGTCCGCCGAGAAGCTCAGACAGGTCACGCCCTTGTTGTGGGCGTGCTCAAATCTGCGCAGGCACAAGCCACTCTGTATCTTCCACACCTGACACCACAACACAAACACACAGCAAATTTTAAAGGTTGGAAAATTGACTTTGTGTTATTTATTCGATGACTTAATTGCAGTTTTGTACCTCTTCCTACTCCTTTTTCGTGCATATTCAAGTTTTTGGACATTTGTTTTCTTTGAGTATTAGGTTTTTTATGCTCAAATTCAATTCAACATTTGCTTGGATTTGTTGTTCGTGTAGCCGAGAGAGATTTCTGTAGATCGAACCTTTATTTTGCCGTTTTGAGCTCCGGTTGCCAGTAGATCTGCGTCATGACTGAAGCAAAGGCAAAGCACGGCGTCGTCCATCATCATGAAGCTCTCCTGGGCCTGATACTTCAGATCCTGGTCCGCCAATCGGAACACACGCACACACACAAGCGAGGAGAACGTAAACACTTGTTTCATTTTCTCTTATTTCACAGGTCAAACGTGACCTCATCCGTTCTTCAGCACATTTACCTTACTGATCTTTCCGGTGGCGAAGTTCCAGACCTCAAGGAACCCATCCACGGAGCCCGTGATCAAGTACTTGCCGTCAGGGGAGAAGCGTGCACACTCCACGTGCGACCTTCGTCCGAACTGCGGGTCAAAACTCAGACACTCAGTAAACCCTCGCTGTTGTTGTTGTTGTTGTTGTTGTTGTTGTTGTTGTTGTTGTTGTTGTTTGCCGTGACCAAAAAAAAAAAGAAGCCCCTGAATCTGCCTCTGCCGCCTGTAAACTAGGTCCACTGGGAAATCAAGCACGAAATGATATCAAGCAGCCCTGGGGAGGCGTTAGGTTTTCCACCACGCTGCATTCTGAAGCTGTGTGGGCTGATCGCCGTCACGCCGGCCCAGAAAAGCAAGAGCAAGCAACACAGGCGGCTCCATCTGGACGCAGGTGATGAAAGCGCAGCCACAGACCAAAGACAAGAGCCCTCAGGGGAGCAAAGCAATTACGTGTGTGTGTGTGTGTGTTTGTGTGTGTGTGTGTGTGTGTGTGTGTGTGTGTGTGTGTGTGTGTGTGTGCCAAATATTTTGTAAGCATATTCATGTGTCATACCTGTTAACCATGTCTCACCATACTGACATAAAGGGGTACTTATATTTTATTACCAATGCTCATACAAATGCAGGTTTTCTTAGTCAAATTGACTATTAGATAGATAGATAGATAGATAGATAGATAGATAAATAGATAAATAGATGATAGATGGATAGAACGATAGATAGATAGATAGATGATAGATGATAGATAGATGATAGATAGATAGATAGATAGATAGATAGATAGATGATAGATAGATAAATAGATGATAGATAGATAGAAAGATAGATAGATAGATAGATAGATAGATAGATAGATAGATGATAGATAGATAGATAAATAGATGATAGATAGATAGAAAGATAGAAAGATAAATAGATGATAGATAGATAGATAGATAGATAGATAGATAGATGATAGATAGATAGATAGATGATAGATAGATGATAGATAGATAGATAGATAGATAGATAGATGATAGATAGATAAATAGATGATAGATAGATAGATAGATAGATAGATAGATGATAGATAGATAGATAGATAGATAGATAGATATTCCTATTGGCTTCACTTGGTTGTGTGTACCTTGATGTGGCGATACAGCTGCGTTGGACAGCTCTCCTTGTCCCTCTTGGTCGACGTATCGATGGTGGAGTCGGGGGAAAGGCTATCTGGAGACTGCTGCAGCCTCATGGACTGGGAGGAACAGGAGAGATCAACAGTCAGTGTTGGAGTGGAGTATTGGATTTAATTTTTTTTTTTTTTCTACTCGTGGCTCAATGCTTTGATGTTTAAAAAGAAGCCTGGACTCGCAGGTTTGACTTCAACTGTACTTTCTGGACTGGCAGCGAGGGGAATAATATGTGCAACAATGACTAGTAATAACTCATCTATGTTTGAGAGACCTTGATTATTCTTCAAACACTGTTGCTGCTCCAGCAAGACCATGTGAATCTACATATTCAGTTAAACACTTGTCAAGTGTCAAGAACTCACCTGTTTGCAGTGATGGTGAGTGTGCTCATCTCTCACTCAAACATTCAGTGTTACTAAAACAGTGTGTTTTGGGGGTGAGTTCAGATTTGATTTTCTCTTGTTTTGTTGATGAGCTGCTGGGAACCTGCAGTGAATTCCAAGCCCAAGGCAGCTATGCTGCAAAGTGTCTCGAGGAAATGTAAAATATTCATAAGTAATGAAAAAAAGATCAAAGACTCTCTCGAAAAACGTCTCACTTAGGCTGCTTTTCTTTTTTGAGGCTGAGCTAATCTGCTTTGTGTGGGCTCATTTTAAATGCCAGTCATGAGGCGCTGGTGCATCAAGATGTTTGGTGAAGGTATTAGGACTGTGCTTCCTTGAACAGGTGTCTGTTGAAAATTCCACAAAGTGGAAAGTGGTGATGATGACAATGAATACAGAATTTGTTTGATGGTCTCCTGATACATTTTCCTATTAGGGAGAAACTTCAGTGTGCATGCTGACACGCTCTTTCCTCCCTTTTCTGGGGGCATGCTGCGAGGAATACTGATTGTTGCACTCACGCCAACTTCCTCCAGGAGCCCCATGAGCCTGGAGGGAGGCACCACGCTGACCTCGCTCACGAGAGACTCGGCTATCGCTACGCGTCGCTTCTCCTTGCTGCTGCCTTTCGGGTACGCCTGCAGGATGAGGAACGGGCAGGGGTTATCGTCCGGCTACATGACGTGCAAAAAAAGAAAAGAAAACTCATGCCGCCTCACCTCGCGGGGGTCGAAGTAGGAGAGCGTGAGCAGGTTATCCAGGTGGATGAACCTCTCGGGCTGCGTCTGCTTCAGCATGATCATGGGGTCCGTCTGCCTCAGGAGGGAGCGAGCGGCGCCCACCTCCCTCATCTCGATGAGCTCCATCACCACCTGGCAGAGAGGGGGAGCGGGCGCTCAGCACGTGCAGACGCTTCCAAGAGAGGCGGGGGGGGGGGGGGGGGAGGTGAGGTGGGGTGAGACGGCGGGCGAGCGATACAAACCTGCTCGTAGAGATCGATGAGTATGTTGTCGGGAAGCTTAAGCGACTCGATGGCCAGCAGGACGGAGTCCCAGTGGCCGCTCTTGATGTCGGCGATGAAGCTGTCGATGCTCTCCACCGTGTTGAGCGACAGGGTGGTCTCCTCCTGCAGGGTGCTCAGCGTGCGGTAGAGGTTGTTCTCCTTCAGGTACTGCATGATCAGGCGGATCACGCTGGGGGAGGACAGGTTGCGTTACAAGGAGGAGGCTGAGCGTCCCAAGACACCGCAAGTGGACACAGATCGAAAGCCCCGAGGTTTTCGTCTCGTTATGTTTGGCTCATGTTCCATGTGGTCGCGTTTACGCTGTCAGACTGCTGACAGTGACTTCAAGTCAACCAGACGCACAGAGACGTCCGCCAAGAGGAGAGCGGGCATCCTGCTGCATGCGGGAGAACTTTCGGGTCGACGACAGAGCCACCTGCTGGCCATTTTCACAACTCGCACCCTCCGTCCTGGAGCGTCGTGCAGGAAAAGAGGCTTTATGTGGTCTTGAACGCGCGCTTTCCCTCCCACCCTCCAAACCCCCTTTTTTTTAATCAAGGGGGGAAACCAAAAACCAAAACCAACATCCGGACTACGGTGACAGGAAGTACGTTTTTACCTCCCAACATACAACAAAACTGGAACAATTTTTGCAAATGTTGCACATTCTGCCAAAAAATATATAAAAATGCCGAAAACGCGCATTGAATCCCTCACGCAGCACATCACTGGCAGGCGGGGAGTGGGGGGGCATCATTAGCTCAACAGGCTTAGTGGATGAAAAGGAAAACAGCGCAGATCCACCTCAGTCACGGGGCAATATCAGCAGGAATTCGAGCACATTTAAAAGCTTTGAAACGACTATCCAAACATAGCATAATAATAATAATAATAATAATAATGATAATAATAATAATAATAATAATAATAATAATAATAATAATAATAATAATCAGAGCAGGTCTGCGCTGGGGCTCAGTCCCGAATAATAATAATAATAATAATGTGTAAAGCTAAAGGTTTGAAATCAGAATTAAAGGTCATATTGATGCACAGAAGATTAATGTTGTCTAAGTAATTAAGGCGCAATTAAGACGCGTAACGTTTTATTCTACAAAAACTTAAAAATAAAAATAAAAATACAATCACATCGGCAAAACAAAGTTTCACAAATAGCCCAACTGACTCCTTTTCAGATTGGAACATTTTTGCGTATGCACTCGGCACGCAGTAACAGACCAACACACCTGCCTGACATGTGACCACAGACATTTCCCTCTGTTTAAGTCAACAACAAAAAAAAAGAAGAAGCGCCTTTTCTCAACATTATTCATCACAAGCCATCACCATTCAAAACATTTCCTCAACGACAGAAGAAAACCCAGCAGGAGAATAAAAGGAGGTGCACTTACTCCGAGGGCTCCATGTCTGCTGCCATGCTGACGATGTTGACTGCTGGCGATGCCGCACCAAAATAACGGCGTGGCGTCTTGGCTCGAGCTCTGAGCTCGCTAGAGCCACGTGATCGCCGCGTACGGGAGGACCACCCACTGCACGTGCTTCCACACTTGCGGAGGGCAGTGGTACCAAACTTGTGACTGCGCCGCCGCCTTCCACACAAACCATGGTAACACACACACACACACACACACACACACACACACACACACACACACACACACACTCCTCCCTTCGCCCATGTCCGTGACGCATGCCGAGATGTACAGAAAAGGAAGTAATTTTTTTATTATTTTTTTCTGGGCACGTTGCGCGCAGGAGACGTGGCTGCGCTCCGAGATGCTGCGGAGGCAGCAGCAGCAGCAGCAGCAGCTGCTGCATCATCAGCACCGCAGACGGGAACCTCGTGGCTCAGAGCGTGCTCGCCTTCAGCATCCGAGCCAAAACATCTCCGCCGCACCCCCTATTAGAACAAAAAAAAAAAAAAAAGAGGCGTCCCCTGGTGGAATGTCACCCTGCTCTCATCAACATGCACATCCACCGCCGAGTGCGGCGCCCCGCTACCCACCACCACCGGAGTCGCATATAATTTTAGCGCGTTTAATTCCAGCGCATATTAATTAAAAGTCATTAAGGTCTGGCTGTAAATACGCACAGCGGGTTGTGTAATGCCCTGGTGGGTTGCGAGCGTTAACCAGCCGCGTCGTTTTACCACTTGCGCTGATCATTTAATCAGCCTTACCTCCGAGTGCGCGCCGTCTGAATTATGTTAAACGGCAAAACGGGAGGCGGGCGTGAGCCTCGTTAAATGCGGAGACGCAGCGAGGTGCGTTGGATTTAAATTGCAGGTGCCTTTAACCGAGGCAGAAAAGCCAGTATTTCAAGACGTGAGGAAAAACGCCCTGTTGATAAATAACAGCCCTGCAAATTGGCCATTATGCAGCAACACGTGACGGATTGTTGTGCTGCTCCGCCCCGGTGGAGGGAGGCTGAGTGAGTGTCTGGGTCTGATGATGCTCCAGTCTGTGG
This sequence comes from Nelusetta ayraudi, assembly GCF_046127955.1. Classification (NCBI taxonomy): domain Eukaryota; kingdom Metazoa; phylum Chordata; class Actinopteri; order Tetraodontiformes; family Monacanthidae; genus Nelusetta; species Nelusetta ayraudi. The sequence continues at coordinate 3,423,509 of NW_027466054.1, read as the reverse complement.
AGGCTTCTACCAGACAAGTGATGCTGCTGCAGCTGCTGCTGGAGGGACACCTCTGGTCCCAGAGCGTCAGGGTAGCGCTGACCATTGCGTCAGAATGAACTCCATCCTTCATCATTCTTTCATATCACTAGTATTTTATTTTTGTTATCAAATAAAGCTATATTTGTATGCATAAATGAACATAGCATTCGTTTGTTTTTGCACATGTCTCAAATGTGCAAAGAAAAGAGCAACCAGCTCACGCCTGTGGTCGTGTGCGGGGTGGTGTGACGTCACGTGATAAGCAAGAAACGCGGGGGCGTGTTTCTTTTTTTTTTTTTCTTCCTCACAGCCGCACTGTCATGGCACCAAAACGTGCTGCGATGGCCGAGTGGTGAAGGCGTTGGATTCGAAATCCAATGGGGTTCGCCCCGCGCAGGTTCGAACCCTGCTCGCAGCGTGACGTCACGGCCACTCCCAAAGGCGTGCAGCGTGGTACGCGCCGCCTTCCAAGGTGTCCGCGCAGTCATCGAACACTTGCTGCCACGTGCTGGCAGACGAATGAAACAGGTGACTCCGGCTGTTTTTCTTTTTTCTTTTTCTTTTTTAATGTGAGACACGTTGGCGGTGGAAAGTTTCTACATATGGCGCCGTTTATGTCTGTAAAGTTTTTTGAAGTACTGCGCATTCCACGTAAACATGTTGATGCTCAGGAAGTTTCTTTCATAAGAAACTTCCAGTATATTGGAGTATTTCTCCAATATACTGTGATGCACACTGAAATTGACTTGAAGGTGAAGACTCCTACCTACAGTTGGTCCGTCTTGCAAGAAGAAGAAGAAGTTTATTTTATTTTTGCAACCACGCTTTCTGACAGGTTTTCACTGGGATAAAATGAAAACAAGGTGCTTATTTAAAAACAAATCAATTAAACAAAAAAAAAGAAAAAAAGAAAGCCATTTTCCAAAGTATCGCGAGAATAGGATCCTAATCAGCTTTGAACGCAGGTGAGCGCTGATTGCTCGACGCCATGTGGAGGAGGGCCTTTGTTTTCCAGGGTAAATGTTAACGTGTTGAGTGGGATCGTCTTGTTATATTCTGACCAGGACTCTTAAAAAGCGAAATGACTGACGTCACTGCACACACTCACTTTTTTTCCTTCGTAGGCAGCAGGAAAATGCCGGTGAACAACAACCCGGTAGGTAAACTCCAGGGAGACTCCGTGCTTTATAGAGCAGGGGTTTCTTTCCCAAACCTTTCCACGCCACGGCTCCCAAACAGCACTGCCTCTTGCTGGCTGGGGAACCCCTTCGCAAACCAACACACAATGCTGCAAAATATGTTAAGAAACAAACTTTTAGAATAATTGTCTTGCTTTTATTTGCCGTTGAGTAATTGTTACATTTGTGGGATTTAGGATAAGAATACTATCAACTAACATGATCATGGAATTTCTTCTTTATGGTTGCAAAGCCATAGTGAACGTATGATGCCTCATATTTTCTGACTGTAGTTGGTCAATTCTTGTTTGCTTGGTTGGTTGTTGTGTTTTTTGCAGCAGTGTCTTCTACAGCGGGGCTGTTTTTCTGTCCCTTCGGTCTCCTTGTCACAAACCTTCATTTTGCACTACCTAGGCTAGCTTCAGGAGCAAATCCCCTTGATAAATGGCGCAAACCGGCACGCACGTCTCTCTCACACACACACACACACACACACACACACACACACACACACACACACACACACACACACACAATGCCATGAACAATCTTTTGACAGGCAGGCAATCATATTACATTATTAGACATAACATTATTGATAATATAAATTATTTGTGATATCAATAATAATTAAAATATAATTTGATTCCATTATTTATTTACTATCAATTTTATTTTTAATCTTCCAGCCAGTTTTCTGTGGCGCCCCCTGGCGGCCATACTTTGAAAACCACTGCTCGAGAGACTGCATCGGTACCAGTTTGACTTTCACTTTTTAATTTACTACATAATGCCATATATGTTTCCTTCATTCATTTTTTTGATCCCTTAAGTGAGAATCTATGTAAATAGTCATTTAAATGAAATAAACACCATTGCGGATGAGAAAGCGGATCCAAACTGCTGACTGGTAGTGAATATTCCATATAAAAATATTTCCAAACAAATATTTCCTTCATTGGAATCAGCATTGGTTTTTTCTTTCATGTTTTATTTTTAACTAACAATGCACCTTTTGCCTTTCTGTAGAAAAGTGGGCAGAGTGCAGCTGCCAGGCTGGCCCAGCTGCCGGTGGTCCAATCGGCCTGTGTCAAGCTGTTGGTCATGTACACTGGCACTAAAGGCAGTCACCCCAAGCTGAGGTCTGTGTGCGAGGTGTTGGAGAGCAGCGTGACAGCGCTACTTTCACCTGTCATCGTTAAACTGGAGCCCCATTGTAAGTACTGGTCGGATGGGCACACAGAGACAGCCTGTCAAGTATAACTACAGTAGTGTTACAGTAAAGATGTGCTGGAAAGTCACTTCAATTTCAGTATTAACCAACTCTACAGGCAGTCAAAATGCATTTGTATAGACATATATGGACTTCAGGTGATTGGGTCTCCTACAAGGGACTATCAGTAATGTTATAGTAATTGAGTATATAACATGTCATTCATTGTGGAAGAATTGACCTTTTAGGCCATGACGTCTCTCTTGTCATTCTGTTTTCAGTGTCGATTCCAAATGATATTGCCTGCAAGGGTCTTGACTGGGTGGAGACAAGATTCCCAGTGGTCCACGCACCTACCGAGCAGGTTAACCTCCATGAGGACCACAGACACCTAGATTGCATGGTTCTCTCTGAAGACGGCATGAGAGCTTACGAATGCAACTTTATCTGCTTTTTAACCCAAGATAGTTGCCACTGCCACGGGTAAGATGCATGAGATTCAGGCCCTGGTGAGCATTGCAGCAAATGGGTCTGTGGGCTGCATGCACATGGCACTCACGTGGCTGATGGGCATGATGCAGCAGAGCGCTCCTCAGCCTGACGGGTCCCTGGTGGAGAGAGCAGTCAGTGTGAGAAGCAAGGGGCTGGACTTGGCGCTGAACTTGAAAGAAACCCTGGTGGACGGAAAGCATTCCATCAGCAATGATGATAAAGGTCCTGGTTAGCCGTTATTAAGGTTGTGATGAGGAGACCTCAAGCTCGGCCAGATCAGTTATTTTTGTCTTGTCTGTAACTTCACAGAGAAGGACGCAGCACTCAAGCAGGTGGAGGGTTTTGAGATGACCACTCCCCCAGATTACCATGCCCACCTGGTTTCAGTGGCGGGCAAGACGTACAAGAGGACACCCCGCCACAGGGTTGGATCCAACACGCACCCTGATCAGGTGAACACAAAGCAGCTGAAAGGAATCATTGGGTCATGACAGAATAAGAAAATATATTTTTTTTATATTTAAAATGGCATGTAAACTGTGCTCCCCACACTCCCACCCCTCCACCCAAACCCCCATGCGAAGCACCAAACCCCCACTGCACACACAAGGAGGATGCAAATGATGATTAGATTATATTACGCCGCAAGCGTGTGCGTGTCGAGTGAACGAGCTGAACACGCTAAAACTATGCTGGATATAACCTTAAATCTGTAACTTGACTTAAATAAGACATCCCCATCTTCCAGGTGGCAGCACATTTGTCTGGATCTCCAGTTGTGATCCAGGAGGTTCAGACCAGCTGGCAGACTTTGGCCTTGAGCGTACAGGGGCTGCCAAAGTACATCCAGAATCAGCTGGGTTGCCTACAAGTCTTTCTCATCCAGATGTATTATTTATTCAGCCCACCATATCAAAACTACCATCATAGTGAAGAAAACCTTCAAGACAGCACTGAGGCCTCAGCACACAAAAATGTGGTGCAGCTGACACCAGTGTCATATCACATCAGGAGGCCAATCAGGGGTCCCCTCATTGACAACTGTAATGTTAAAGGCTGTGTCGACCGCTAGTTGTACTGAAATTATGTGTGCATCTATATTTGAAGAAATAAAAGTTGAAGAATCATGAAACTGCATCTGTTTGTTTTTAAATGGACAGCTATGGAGGCGACTACAAAAAAAAAACTTGCATCTCAGATCTTATGAGTTGAATGGTAATCCATGTAGTGTGGAGAAGTCTGTTTACTTACTAGTGAGCAATATGTTGTTGCTCTAGTAAGATTACAATAGTACAAACTAATAAAACATTAATACTTGCAATACATTTATTATTTCTATAACACTTCTCAACAAAGTGACTCAGTACTGAATACAGCCTTGACAAATTCACAGTAAATGATTCCACCTTGCAGTCTTACAGGTACTTCAGATGTGGAGTAGGTCTAGACCGCACTCTTGTGAAGTCTGTTCCCACTGAGAGCACAACCTCGAGCGCATCCAGGCTCCCACTTCAGTGTGGGTGGCTATTTTCCCGAGCCAAGGGAATACAATAGTACTCAACCAGGACCTGCAAGTTATGGTGCACAAGCTACCAATAGGGCCTCAGACATTCTCTGTACTCCATTGAGTACAGTTGCAAGAGCTGAGACATCAGGGTAGTAAAGGCACTAGCCAGGCTGGATAAAACTGACATGTATGAAAAGGAGGAAACAGATTTACTCCAGGAAGGCCTCTGTATGAGGGGATTAAAATAATTCACCAAGTCAGCTGAACAATAAACTTGTGGTAAGAATCCCCGAGCTGCAGGGCACCAACTGGAAAAGCTCAGGCACCTTTTGAAAAGAGGCAGACAGTCAGAGCATATAGCTGTTGGTATATAGCTCTCTTGGTTGAGAAACAGGCAGTGGCTGGAAGCCAAGCATTCAAGTAAATCCGATGTACAGAATAACATGAAGGCCCTGAAGGGTGTTTAAAGTGATTCCTCTACTATAGTGGTAACCACTCAAGTGAACCAACAGTTTGAGAAACAGGACCCTTTTGTTAAAACTTTATCAGCAGTCTGGGCAGAACTTGAGACGAGTTGCAGACAGGAATAATAGAAAATAGCCTTCTGATGAAGTCCAGGGAACCAGAACTTGCAATATTCTGGTTGGGTTTTACATGAAGACTAAAACAAAGTACATTTATCTTAGCCATCAAACCTTGCCCTATTAAAAAGCAGAAAAATAAGAGACAGGAAAACTTTTCAGTGAAACAGGATTTTATTTGACTCATTAATTTCACTTCTGGCTGGACTCTGACTTGGATGTGGACGCCCTCAGTGAAGAAAGGCGGCGCCTCTTGGCGATCTGTTCCTGGCGCTTCTCCTTGGCTTCCTGTTTGCGAAGAAGGATTTGTTGTTGTTGGCATAAAAAGAGATTGATGACGTTCAAACTTTCTTGTCATATCCGATTTAAACTGTACCTTCATCCTCTTGGCCAGCAGCTTGGCGTACTCGGAGGCCTCCTCCTTGTTCTTCAGGGTGCGCTGCCTCTTCAGGGCAACGCGGCGGCGCTTGTGCTGCAGCACGCGAGGGGTCACCAGTCTCTGGATCCTAGGGGCTTTGGTTCTTGGCTTCTTGCCTAAGAGAGGGAAATGCATTAAAATCGCAGAATGGGAAATAAAATGAAACACACAAAGTCTTCTGAATAAAAGGTAGATGAAATATTCTGGACCTTCCACATGAAGGTGACAACTCAAGGCGACTGCGGGTGTTTGTTATGGTTCACTGACAGGCTGGTGGCACAATTTAAAAATTTACTTTCGCAATATGGGACCTTTAAGAATAAATAGACTAAAAACTATAATATATTACGTCAAACCAAAAGATTATCTGTGTCGGCATCACCTAGAATAAAAAAAATGTGCATTGGGTTCCCATCCAGAGTCATTCAACCAGCTGAGTCATGCAGAAACAGAATGTGCAAACCAAAAATAAACTTTTCAAACACATTGTAAAAGTTTGTGAATGCAGGGATCCACAGAAGAAAATGTTTCATATTCACAGTCACATTCTTGTTGAAAAGGGTGAAGCTGCATCTAGTTGCATGTATCTAGTTGCATCAGAGGGTCGGCATTGGTTATAAGGTCTTGCTGCTAAATTGGATTCACTCTTTCTTCGGTGATAACCTTTAAAGTATCATTCCGTAAATGATCAATCTTCCGAGTTGGCCAATAGGGAGGGGGAATGAAACTTGTTCAACACTGTAAGTGTTCTACACATGACTTTCATTACTCAGCCCAAACGGTCCACAAAGTTCGTTACTTGCCTTCCTTTGCCAGGGGTCTCCTCACAACATACTGTCTGACATCGTCCTCCTTAGCCAGGTTGAAGAGTTTGCGAATCTTGCTGGCCCTCTTGGGACCAAGACGGCGAGGGACAGTGCTGTCGGTCAGCCCGGGGATGTCCTTCTCACCTGGAAATCAGCAAGTGGACAACACCAAGAAGTCTGTTACAAAGGCTTTGGGATTACCTACACTGGCGCTGAGAGTAGAGCATTGAGATATTTCACAAAGAACCTGGAACAATGCATAGCGGCCCTCCTTTATCAAATAAATACAACATACATGCACCCAAGTTTGAAATCAGTACAAACTTGCATTAAAGTGTAGGAAGAGGTTCAAGGATAAATCTTAAGACCTTTACCACACAACTCACAGTGCGGATCAGGGATTTATCAAGTGATGAACAAGTGATGAACAGTGCGAGTTCTGCCACTATTTTGTCTGTGCATTTCTTATTTTATGGAGTGTTTTCTTCATTTAGTTCCAAAGATCAGCAAGGATACCTTAAATACTTTATACTTCCCAATTATCGCTAAGCATAATGATACATAAGTCTACTGTAAGCAAGAATACAAAGAATTTGATCACATTTAAAGGTCAGCCAGATAATGGCTGTCCACAAAACTCCAGTTTGTCTTTGCTGATGAATTTTTCAGCAAGGCTAAACCAGCGTCCAGAGACTGGAACTGTTCAGATTGGATCAGATCTTAGTTGCATCAAACTCAGACACAATGATTCTAACACCTGAATGTGCATCTATTTTCAGACTTATTTGATAAATAAATGAGGGCCATTGGGAGAGCAATGCAGTTCAACCATCCACTGATCAGGAATCTGGTCGCATCTGGTAAGCAGCTCCACAGTTACTTTGGCAACACGCTGTCCCTCCTTTATGACTACAGACCAATCAAAAAGGATCTGCTGGTGTGCCACAAACACTTGAAAGACATCCCCTGCCCTTATTACGATCTAGAAATGTTTAGGTGCTGGGGTTACCTCAAGGCCTTACCTTTCTTGACGATGACCAAGTTCAGAACGCTGAGATTGGCATCAACGATGCAACCGCGGACAGACTTGCGCTTGCGCTCGCCAGTCCTGCGGGGACGGTAGCAGGAGTGGCCCTTGCTGAGCAGCAGGCGCACACGGCCGTGGGTCAAAACACCTTGCTTCATGGGGAAGCCCTGCTTGTCGTTGCCTCCGCTGATGCGCACCACATAACCCTGCGGACAAAACGTACAAGACGATTATAGAGAGATAAGCGCTGCAAGATCTTTGGTTTACGAGCAAACTGGCAATTGCAGAGATTTCGTTCCAAGTTTAAACTATTCCAATAGTCCAAGATGCAATTGAGAGAGCGTCGCTGTTTCAATCAGACATGGTCATGTCGTCTGATTGCATCTGGTGAGCAGCTCTGCAGCTTCTCTGGCAACACACTGTCCCCCCTTAATGACTACGGACCAGTCGGAAAGGGTCTGCTGAGTGCCTTTTCTTTTAACAGTGCATGTACATGCAGCATATACCGTCAGCAAGCTGAAACAATAACTGGAAAAACAATTGAGCAGCTCACCTTCCACTCATCACCCAGAGGGTCAGCAGCCACCTCTGTGGCCATTCTCTTCTCATAGAAAGTACGCAACTTGCGCTCATCATCGACTTCAATCAGCTTCTGGCAGCCAGTAGCGGGGAATGAGATGTTCAGCTGGAAAACAGGACGACAGGTCAATGCTAAATACATTAACAGGATAAAGGTTAAGAACGCGTGTCACTAGTCTCAGTACGATAAACTGTGAAGGAGTACCATACGAAGCTGGGAACGACCTTATCAATGCGGACAATAATATCCTCAGTGCTCCACGATGCGCGTTTAGATTCAGGTCAAAATGTATCTCAGTTCAACACAGGCCCGTTAGCATCGATGCTATAGAACTCATAGCAGGTAGCCCCCCGAAGCGTGCAGCGATATAATGAATGTAAGTAAGTGATTAGTAGATACGGATAAGACAGACAAGACGCGGACTCAAAACACTTTAGCTTTAAACGCAGGTTTATAGCTAAAGTCAACTGAGACTTCAACTTGGTGCACATTTCTCTCACTGTGCCGCCATGTTTCGGCAGCCGGGTGAAGCATCGGGGCTCACTTTCATGACAATCAAAGCTCATCCCGAGGCTCACAGTCTCGGCTGATACATCGGATTGGTAGACGGAAAAGGTTACAGTCTATATTTTTATTACGCGTGAGTATTTTGGGAAAACAAGACTTTTCGCATAAATTTAGGGTTAGTGAAACGTTGTACCTTCATTTTGCCAAACCGGCCCAGCAACGGTCCGCCACGGAAAAGAGACCGGATTTCCGCCTCGAGCTCTCACATAGGCCTGAAATACTCTCGCGAGAACACGCCGGGTGAGTTTTTCATTCACTCGAGTAAAAGGGAAACAACAAATCGGTTTTGTCACGTTTTTTGGTATGTTAAATCATTATTATTATGAACAGTTGTTTCGTTTTTGGACTTACTTAAATTGTGTATATTCTCAACCTCTCCGTAATATTATTTAATATGTATTAATATTTTGTATATACACAACATTTAAAAATACAAATGTAATTTATACTTGTCCTAATTACCAAGGTAAGTTATTATTATTATTATTATTATTATTATTATTATTATTATTATTATTATTATTATTATTATTATTATTATACAAAAGTCCGTAACGTTACGTCAGGACTATGTGACTCATGAGGTCAGGTGCTGCTGCAGCCTCAAGATATCTACCGTCCCACAGTTGACGGCGAATCTCAGCGTTTGTAAATTGTTTATATTGTTAACGCGACATTTTTAAAAATCAGCATTATATTTGAAACATCGCCCCCATGACTATCAATAGTAAAATAACCCCGAATAGAATGTTTTCACGAAAAGAGGGCTAAAAGAACATTTCGACTTGACTCCTAGCTTAGCTGAACTTAAAAGCAAACCCCAAACCTTCACAGATAGTTAATAAACTACTACCTCGTGATAATTTGGAGTTTAATTTGAAAAAAATAAAATAAAATATATATACATATATATCCAAAAAGTCGACGTTTGGAGCGCGTTAGTGGCCCAGGCAAAGGAGCAGAGGCGTGGGGAGTGAATTATCTTGGCGCGCCTCAACACTCGTCCAGAGAACGAGCAAGCAGCTGTCAGTGTCCAGCGCTGAGCGTCACGACGAGCAGGAGGCTTTGTGGAAGGACACACGGGCATTGAAATGCAGCTCAGCCACCACTCGCGTCCCAGATCACATTGTTGGATGTGCCATATGTGTTCGCGTTGTTCTAGCGTGTTCTAGCGGGCGAAACTAGCGACCATCTAAGGCATCGAGCCGAGGGCTACACAGCGGTTTTTTGTTGTTGTCTCCGCACAGCACCGTCTTCTCTGCAATGCCCATCCGACGCAACTAATCCCGACATGAGTACCGTTAATCTGATTTTTTGGGACCAGTTGCAGGCTGGCAGCTCCGAGGTGGACTGGTGTGAGGGCAATTACCTAATCTACCCGAGCATCGCTGAGTTTTACAACACGGTCGGTGTGAAGGATTCTGGCTAACGTGTCTTCTTATTGTCTGCTAGTTTTCTTGTTTTGTTTTTTTTACATAATGTGCAGCTTTGTCTACACTTGCAGCGAGAGCGCATCTTCACCCCCCTTTAGAACCTGTTTTTTCTGATGTGTTGCAACTGCTTTATCGATATTAACCACGGGTCAGCTACAGCTAACTTTAAATTACAGTCACTCGCAACAGTTTTGGCCGCTTCCCCCCCGGCTTCAGCATCACAATGTTTGCCGCTGGCATCTGCTTCCAAATGTTATTTTTTCTTCATCTGCGCTGGCTGGATTGTTTGTGACAAAGGCCAGAGAAATAGAACGCTGATCGACTCCTGACAAGCAGACTTGTCACGATCAGTTCGACTGTGATCTTTTGTCGCTCTTTTGTTTTGCTCATGGCTTCTCCCCCTTGTTTTGTTTCTCATTTCAGATCAGCAACATTTTGTTTTTTGTTTTGCCGCCCATATTAATGTGCTTGTTCCGCCAATATGCAAAACATTTCAACAGCGGGATTTACCTCATATGGATTCTCCTGGTTGTGGTCGGTAAGTGCAGCTGACCTTTGTGGGATTTGTTGCTGATCTTAATGATGCTGTCACTTTAGCTGCTTCATTTTGCCAGAATAATTAAGTCTCAGAAACTTGCTTTAATTTTATGTAATGCATGAATTGATTTTTCTTTTGTTATAAAAACATCTATATGTGTTATTGAAATCCCATCTGCCGTATCATTATATAGCGTTTGAAGAAAGTGACTTTGTTTCTGTTGAAAACATCCATTCTGATGAACAAGTGGGCAGACTTTATTTCCCATTTTTGGTGCAAATTGTATTGTGCCTGCAAAAAATGAAATAATAATAATAATAAAAAAAATCCTAGTTTAAAAAAAAAATGTATGTTTGCAATGAATTGCATTTTCCATTTACCTAAATGTAATTATTTGCTTCTTCTCTTTGTCTTCACAACTGCACATTTTGTGCTTTTTGATTGTTCCTTTCAAATGTGAAGACTAAAGAAAGACAGACATTGCTAAACAGCCATGGTAGCTGGAGAGAATCCAGGCAGACAGGCAGAGCACATGTTAAGTCCATACCGAAAGGCCCCTGGTGAGAAAGCAATCCTGCAACCTCCTCGCTGAGAGTTGTCAGCGCTAACCGCTGCACCACTGTGACACGTCTTGGATCTGATTCTGAATGACTATAAGCTTCATATAAATGTAAACCCAATATTTAATATGGAGTGATGCATTTAAATCAGAATAAAATAAAATCGATGCAAATTTCAATGCAGTTACAAACAAAATTGTGTATGGATTAATGATTTGCCATAAGATTAACGTCTTCGCCTTACAACAGTGCGTTACATGATTAACAACCCTGGAATTGTTTGCAAGTGACACAACAGTGATACAGTTTGAACGTTTTCTCAGCTGCTTGCATGTCACTGTCTCAGTTTTACAGCCTTAAGTTAGCCTGAATCATTTCCCCCCTCTTCCAGCATAATGACTGGGCTCATTCATGGCCGGAATGAATAAGACTATTGCCTGCAGTTCCATTTGATTTAACACAGCATTTCAGCATTTAACGGCGTCCCTGTATCTCAGTGACAGTGCTAAGGATATTACAGCTCCTTGTTCCCATGCTGCTGTTATGAAAACACACCGTGGTAGCAGCGTCAGCAAAGATAAACTGGCTGACCACCGCCCCCCACCCTCTGCTCTGATTGGTGACCTTAATGTCTGACAGTGAGCCACCAGGTCTGTTGAATAGATTATTTTTTTTTAATCCAGGTTGAAAACAAGAACTGTCACCCAGGGTCAATATGAGTCAGTATTTACATTGTGCCTCGTGTCAGATTTAACCCCTTCGCTCCACTCTTGTTACACACTTCATATGTACCATTCTAGATAGAGTAAAAGCGCTCTCCCCCGTGCATGTCTTGCTTCATAGAGTACTGTAAATGTGCAGTTGACATCCAATTGCACTATAAGAAATTTGTAGGCTGTTTAATGCTGAAATGCTGAAAACACGAAACAGCTGACAAGGGGTTACATGGTTTCTCTTGCAGCTTTCTTGTTTAGTTGAATGATATTTGAGCAGGGAAGCAGGAAAGCAATGTTATTAAAGAAACAGTTCAACCTCTAATCCAAATAACGATCAGGGCATCGGCAATGACAGCAACACTTGTTTCTACCAGCATTTCTGGACAGTGGGAAAGTAATGGTTGGTGAAGCAGCCCAATTATTAATTGTGTTATATTATTTTAATTAGGAAGGAAATATAATGACAGTAGCTGCAAAATTGTTCACTTTCAGATCTTCGTCTCTATGCACTGATCAAGATGTTAAAGTCTGGGTTGTTGTTTTTGTTTTTTTTCCCCCCAGCGTTACGCTGTTTACCAGCTAGCATATCTTTCAGTTTTTCAGGCTTGGGCAGAATAGTTTTGTGTGAAGCTATACAAATGTTTTCAGAACACAGGAGTGAGGAAAACGGTGACCTGTCCTTTTTTGGAGGACTGTTACTTTAAGTGCAGGCAGACATAAATGTTCCCAAACCAGTCCTCACTGATCCTCTTGTCTGCAAACAGCAGTTTAGAATTATAATTTTTTTCAAAGCCACCATGTTGATAAGGAATTGTCACATGAAACAAGTGAAATAAATATAATTTAATTGTGTTCATTTGTATCTATTTAGTTGGGCAGAGTGTTTCCATTAGGCCTGCAGTGGTATCTGGACCCCTTGTGACCTGCATTTGAACAGAACCTTAACTGGAGACACTGGCGCCAGCTTCGGCTATATCTGGCCTGAACTGTTGCTGTGGAAAGGGTCAATATTGACACATTAGACTCGGCTACCTATTGTTTTCATCTTGATAAAAGGCCCCAATTGATTTCAGGGTTAGGGTGAGGGTCACCTTAGCTGGGCATTATTCATATTCAAAAGAAGTAAAGTATGGACTTCTCCCATTTCTGGAGAATTTGTTGGCAGGCTGGAGACACATGTTTTTGGTAAAGTGAATTTTTGCACAACATTCACCCTTTAAAGTTCCCACAGTGAAAGAGGTTTGTGAAATCTAAACCATGTCCTGCAATACCTGTTTTCAAAACAGATAAAGCTGATAAGAAAAGGCCTGCTGGCTGGTGATAACGACCAGGCACACAGTGACTGCACTGCCCTCAGTTTCTTAGTTCCAATGAAGCGCTTTTTTTCTTCTTTTTTTTTTGTTTAAAAAAAAAAAAAAAAAGGAGGAATTTTTCACTCAGTACAGTTGGAAAGTTAGCCCATGTGCAAACCGTCTCAACGTCATTTTGTGACTTTACTCCTTTTAAACCAACCCCAGCACAGAAGACAGAAGAAAGAAATTTCCCATTCCTTTACAAACTTTTCTCCACGTCTCCTTTGTCCCCCTGTCTCTCAGGCATTGGATCAACGTATTTCCACGCCACTCTCAGCTTCCTTGGCCAGATGCTGGATGAGCTGGCCATCCTGTGGGTGCTTATGTGTGCCATCGCCATGTGGTTTCCTAAGAGATACCTGCCCAGGACCTTTAGGAAGGACAGGTGCGTCGACCTGCATGAAACAGCATCGGAGAGACTGTTCCCCCAGAGGCTTGAAGCTGTATTACACTACAATATAAACTATTTAGTTTGTGTGTTTTCCATTTGCCAGTGTATTCAGGAGCGGGATTGCACATTTAAGTCCCTGCATTTAATATTTAAAAGGAACACGCAGTGTTGTTGACGAGTAGATTCATCCAGTCTGCCCCTGTTAGTCACGTGACAAAGCTGCCGCTGAGCCCTGTGTTTAATAATAGGCGCGTCCAAGATAGCTGACACCCGTGAAAACACTGCATCACATGTCTTCACTTCTCTTTCCATTGTCACAGAGCCGTCATGCCAACGCTTTAGCTTCGTATTTGTTTCTGTGAACCGAACCCCCCCCAGACAGTTTGATGGGGACTGGGATTGATTTTTCTGAACGTCTTTTCTTGTTTCTGCTCCTCCATCCAGGTCAAGGTTCAAAGTGGTCATTGGCATCCTGTCAGGAATCACCACTGGCCTGGCCTTCGTCAAACCTGTGGTCAACTCACTGTCGTTAATGACACTTGGCATCCCCTGCACTGCCCTGCTTATTACTGAGCTTAAAAGGTTAGTGGGAAGGGATTTAAATACAAACAAACAAAAAAGCAGAAGAGATGTTTCACTTCTTTTATTGTCTTAAACTTTTATAAAACTGACCGCACACTAGATATAACATTTCCCAGGTCCATCAGACTGGACTGCTCAATTTTCCATCTGGTAAAGAGCTTTTAGAAAGCATTTGCAAAGGGAACACCTGTCTAACTGGAAACTGCTTCGAGCTTTTGTCACAAATGAAAGGAAAATGACTTGATAAATGAATACTAACAGCAACCATAAACGCTTTTGATTGGAGCTTGGCAGCCTAGACGTGCGAAAATCAGGACTTCACACACAACTGTCGCTCACTGGATATTTTCTTTTGCTGACACCATTCACTCCAAAGCCCAGACATGATTGTGATGCAGTGAGAATCCCAGTAGATCAGCGGTTTCCGAAATACTCAAATCTGCCGTAAATACGTCGCAATTAAATACGTCCACGTGTGTAGGACTCGGTCTTGAAGTGTAAAAAAACAAACATAAAACATCACATCATCATTTCTTATCATGATTCAAGATGTAAAACAAATTACACAAGAAGATGGCAGCAGCTGTGTTCACACACACACACACACACACTGACGTTCCGCCCAGCCATTAAATCATTGACAGATGGAAAATAGTTTGAGGATGGAGTGTCTCCAGCCAAGAGTACATTAACACATCACCTTTGGCCCTTTGTTCTCTTGTTGCCCGATGATGTATCAGCTGTTCTAAACTAATTATAGGCGGCGTGATGTCAGTGAATGTTTCTGAAAACACACCGCGAGGCATTTCCGCATGTGTTTTGCATCTCCAGAGCGCACGCCTTTCGTCGCAGGCGCCGCTCTCTCGCTCACTCACTTGCTTCCGCTTCCCCAACATCCTTTTGCTCACTCTTTCAACTCTCTCATCTATTGTTTGACCTGGATGGCAATTCTTGACATTGCTGCAATTGCCAGTCATCAGTGGGGGGGGGAAGAGGGGATGCTTGTTTTTGTTCCGCAAATTGGGAGAAAATTCCAGCAGTGCCCTGGCTGATGGACTTTTGCCCTCAGAATCAATGTGTTGTTTGCTTTTTAATTGTTTTTCATCACGGCGCACCCCATGTTCCCCATTTAAGTCACTTCCAGTCAGACGAAAACAAGTCGTATTGAGCCTTTCCAATAACAACTTTTGAGAAAACAGGAACAGCAGGCTCGATTTTTGGTAAAACATCTGAGTTGTTCAGAGCATTGTTATAGCAAAGTGTGTAGTTTGACTCATCACAAAGGAGCAATATTCCCAGATTGTATCTTATTAGCAGCTTATCTAAAATGCTGATGACAAACACAATTAACGGCTGTTGTTGTTTTTTTTGCTTTTCTTTGCGGTGACAAATTAGATCCCAGCTAATAGTCACACGTGGTCATTCACATGCACTAATATTTTCAATGTTTTTCTGCTCGACGTTGACACGAATAAATAGTAATAATAAGAACCTAACAGTTTCTTACTCCCTTTCCCCTTACTTTTCTCATTTCACATCCAAGCTGTGATAAATATTCCTGTGACATTCTACTCAATTTTCTTATTTGATAAGCTCAAAGTATCAGCAGCACTAACAGACGTGTCTGCGCTTCATTGAGACCCATGGGCTTCCTTTTGTACAGCCTTTCAATAAAAAAACCCACTCGAGACACAGTAAAGCCGACAGGGGACGCGACGTGTCTCCAGCGTCGGTGATAAACATCAGGGCCTGTCGCTCCGTTCCAGCGGAGCCTCTTCCTCTGAGTGAGTGAAGCCTCTCTGAGACCGAGTGGCCTTTCCTCCACTTATCTTTTCCTCCGACAGACCACCAGCTCTCCGCCGAGCTCCGTCTCTTGAGGAGAGGTCCCTCGCTGCACGTCGCGCGTTTCTTATCTCGCGTTCTTCTGCTGGAGCCGATAGGCACCGCTGTGCCAGTGCATGTTTGTCAGCAGGAAGGGGTGTGACTGCCAACTTATGGCGGCGCCGCCGTATTAAGGCGGCTTCTGTGGCTGTTTCTAGTGGGTCAGTAATCCAGCCCTATGTGATTCCTGCAGTGTTGTGCCGTATTGATGGCAGTTTAATCACCTATTTCCCTCTGAGGAACTAGTCTTCTTTAGAGCTTCCTGTTGTTGATGAGCAGCCGTGACACTTTTTTTTTCCTCTTCCCCCTCACCCCGTCATGAAAGAATTATGTAACATGACTTCAGTTCATTAGACAAACTGGCTCAGCACACAAGATTTCCTCCTTTTCATTATGTGACACAAAGCTTCTGATTTAGCTGATAAAACAGTCAAATTAAATCCTCAAGCGCTGAGTATGATTGAGTTTTTCCCCCTCTTGTCCTCGGCAGTAATAGTCAGTGGATAGATTACAAACGCAGCAATCTCAATTCAAAGTTTGACCTCCTACTTGCCCACACTTTGCCCGTGCTACATTTTACAAGGCTGCACAAATGCACATTTACTGTGAAAAACAAACTGATTCATACAAACAGATGAGTCAGCTGCGGGTGAAAACTGCAAAGCCACGGCAGGTTAACCTGCAGATCATGATTTTCGCAGCAACATTTTGTGTAGTCAGTGACATTTTTGGATCACTTTGAAGAGACGAGAGGTCAGGTCAAGGTCCACAAAGCAAAAGTTACTGGTGTTTGCATCAGAAACTGTTCTGACTGCCCAAAACAGAAGCATAGAAACCATGGAAATATTTTTTCTGTTACAAATCTTTAGCTATGATAATAATAAGGGTTGCTTGCTAGGGCTCACAACATGGTTATTTATTCCCGACTTTTAGTTGTAGACTTTGTGCAAACTATCTACAGCAAAATTTATGTAAGTTCTAATGTATAATACGTCATAATCAGAACTGTCAGCTTGGATCCAAGTGGCTGCAGTGAACCGAACTAATGCAGCTGCACAAGTCGAGTCTCTCTATCTCACACATCACTGCTCACATCCTTTATTTAGACGCGCAGTAAAGGTTTCTAGTGTTGCTTGTTGTTTATCTGAAATTAGTTTTTTTTTGCGTGTGTGTGTATGCGTGCGTTCTCGAAACATTTCCTGTCCAACATTCTTGTCTTCTCAAAACAACAGCGACCCCAACGAGAGAAGGATCTCTTAAGAGCGTCACCGTAAGGGAAGTGACAAACCTCCGCAGTGACTAAGATGCATCATCAACCTTCAGTCAGGCCTCTTTTTTGCCATAGGAAGTTACTGTGTTACTCTTGCCTATGGAGGACAAACCCCAGTTTAATTCATCAGCAGCCCACAATCCTCCCTTAACATTTCAGCATGTGTCTTGCAGGGAGTGGTTGTGTAGAAAGTCTGACCATTTCTCACGTTTTTGAAAGATAAAGATCATTTTCAGATGATTGTTAAAACAAATATACCAGGTTCAAAATTCCTGCATACTCCATCGTGCGTCTGAGCATCAGACAAGCCAGACACTTCAGCTTTTTAAAAGGCTTGTTTTTATAGTTTGGCTTTTTCAAACATACCATGAGCTGTCTTAATGTTGTATGTGACACTGTGCATGTTCTATATGGTTATGAGTGATGTGTGTTTATTGTAAAGCACTTAATTATGACTCTGTTGTATTTAAATTTAAACTCCTCTATAAATACAGGTAGTATGGTATGATATGGTATACTGCTGTCGATATCAGCTTGGGCGAGACACCCAGTAAAATAATGTTTTATTTGTTTTGTTAATGGAACTGATACCATCAAAATAGGGACCAATCTGACAGGCATATCAATTTAATGAGTCAATGAGCAGCTGTGTAGTGTCATTGCGTGCTGTTTTAACAGGGAGCTTATTTCATAATTCATAATGTATAGTCTTGCATTCATGAGACTGAGCACTGTCAATCAATATGTGAAGAAATACAGGAAATTCATCACGTGTGTTGGAAATCTTTTCAGGACATTTTCTCGCTGTCTCTCTCTCTCCTTTTACAAACTCACTCCAGGTGTGAAAACCCACGTGTGTTCAAGTTGGGTCTGGTGTCGGGATTCTGGTGGGCGCTGGCTCTGCTCTGCTGGATCAGTGACAGGATATTCTGTGAGATGTGGTCGTCTGTCAACTTTCCCTACTTGCATTGTGCTTGGTGAGTTGAAGGGAAACACTGCACCGCAAAGCATCACAGCCAGTAAACCAGGGGTCACCAACCGTTTTAAACTAGTTTGCTGCACACCATTCTTCTCGGTCATTTATATTGATACTGATCTATGTGAAGACACTGATCATGTTTATGAATATTCAATAATTAACAATGATTAACAACAGTTCGCAGTTATTTATTTTTTATGCTACGACTCTTCCAGGCACATTCTTATTTGTCTGGCCTCCTACTTGGGATGCGTTTGCTTCGCCTACTTCCACGTTGCCACTGAGGCGCCGGAGCGAGGACCCGTCATCATGTTCTGGCCCAATGAGAAATGGGCCTTCATCGGCGTGCCCTACGTCTCCCTGCTCTGCGTCCACAAGAAGTCTGCCGTCAAGGTGACTTAGAGCGGCGCTGCGTCCGACGGTGACGTCCACCACGTCTCACCCATATGGTTTCAAACAGCACGGCAACCAGACACATACACCACTGCATCAGGTGAAGTCCACTGGTGCTGGTTTAACTGGACTAATTAATGGCGACGCACATTTTGGTCAGGGTTATGTTTGGTGTTTTTTTCTCTTTCTTTCTGTGTCTCTGGTTTTCACCATGTAGCAGCAGTGTTTATGCAGCTGTTTTCGAGGGACAGCCGTGGTCGCAAATTAGCAAACGTCACAAAGTTTTGCTTAACCAAACGTTGGAAGTGTCAAAGCCGAAACAACCTCAGCAGTGTTCCAGACGCTGTTTTCTCATGTTTTGCGTCAATATACCTACATTTCAGGTCTTTGAAAGCAGAACATTTTGTACGCGTTGTAGTAACTCTAAAACTTGTGATAATTGCTCTTATATCCGTGAATATCACCTCATAATAACGCCTCATAGGTGTAGTATCGCCAATATGTGAAAATTCATTGATGGATAGTATATTGTTGAATGATAAAGCCCACATGGCCAATGAATTGACGAGCTGGTTCATAATGTGTTGCTGAAAATGTGTGATGGCTTTGGTGTACCTGAAGAATGTAATCACAATTGGTCAAGGCATCATATAAAAAAATGTACTATATGTATTGTGTTCCTAATTTTGTGAGATAACAATGCAATATGAAATTAGTGTCTATTAACCACATATTAATGAATGATTTGGTTCCCTTTTAATGCAAGATCAAACCCAAAGTAAAGAAAAAAAATATGAATGTGAAATCAAAATGCATGGAAATAGAAGTGACTGCACAGAACCTGGTTTCCTGAGATGTTTCCAGGGTTATTTCATGGGAGCTCATTGTGTACTTTATGCTCAGTATTACTGGCATGATTACACTGACTGAGCAGAAAGCCTTAAACAGGGCGATGGGGCATGAAATGTAATAATGCAAAGTCTTGCTCATAAAGGTGAAATGTAATGACGGCATTAGCTTATGTTGTAACATACAAAGATAAGGTATGAATAAGCTTTTTCTTTAAGTTTTTTTTTTGTCTAATTTGGATGAAAATGTATGAGAATTCTGCTTAATTTGCATGTTATATATGTAAGGAAAGTTTGTTTCAGGGATAATCCCTTAAACTGCAAACAGCGCCAAAGCTTTTCCTTTTTCAGACCATTGTTTAAAATGTTTTATCCAGAAAAACTGCCTCGGGCTGTTTATCTAGTATTATATTACTCCTGCAGGGGTTCCTGAGAAACTCAAACTGTTGAGCTGTTCAAATGAACATGCATGGGAAGCTGCAAACGAAGGATTGTCAATCACAACAAAAAACATTTTTGTCATGAAGTATTTTTGTACATGAAGTGTAGCCAAACCTTAAGGGTGTAAAAACTTTTGATAATTACTTTTTTTTTTTTGTAAAAATAAAAAATGCTAACTTTTACTTGCTATGATACGTTCAGGAGGAACTTACTATCATTGACAATGTGAAACTTATAGTAAAAAGTAGAACGTCTGATCTGTGGAGGTCTTCATCGGTGTGTCAACTCAAGGAGTTTTTGTGAACAGCCTGTTAAATGCTGCCCTTCGAAATCAGGATATTTGTCTTGGCAAGTTCTGTGATTAAAGGGACATTTAAATGGCTTTTGTAATTTTATTTGAATTTTTACAAACTTTCATGTGCTTACATAATTCTCAGTTTTTCTCTGCCTGCATTGACGATACATCCTGCGCAGAGGTATTTATTTTCATAATTTATCCGTTTTTTAAAACAATTATTTGTAATTGATGGAACCGTTAATATTTTAGTTTATGCAATAAACAAAATCCATACTCCAAACGATTTCTGCTCTTTGTTTTACAGGTTCCCATCAGGTCAGGCTGGAATGCATGATTTTAGAGTTGAATATTCAAAACCATCATCAGCCTGTTGGTAATGAAAACCTACACAGTGACTTTGCATTACGTGCAATGCAGCTAATCAGTTAAATATCGTATTGTTTTATGGGAATTATATTTGTGCTTTTTTTTTCTTCCCAATGCTTTTTTCTCTCAATTTTTGCTCTGGTATAACACATTTACATGTAAATGTTATCTAGTTGTTTACCTAAATCAACAGTATTTTGCATTGTAACGTCTCATTGATAATTTAAGGCCCCTTGATACCCTTGATGTAGCTTAGGACTTCTGCCACTAGGAGGCAGGGTTTTTCCTTGTTGACTTTTTGTGGTTGGCTGCCTTGAACGCCAACAGTGTAGCAGTGCGTAAAGAATTGGAGATGGAGGGGAAAGATGGAACAGTCCTGCATCTTCTGTGCATACAGCACACCGGCTGGACAACATTTGCAACAGGAAAAACAGAAGGGAAGGAAGGAAGAGTAATGCATCAACAAAAAAGCCACCACAATGTCACTCAACTAATATTTGCAAATGATGGTGCCTGTGCCAGTTCATTATGTTATGTAGGTCAGTAGATGAATAAAAAAATAATCAGATGGGTGACATCTCTTTTTCAATCTGTCCTTGTCTAATCAAAGAGGTCAAGAGGTAAACATTAACAGAGCTGCTCGTGAAGTCTGGGATCACAAACACACACACATTTAAAAAAAAAAAAATCTTAAAATTTTATATTGTAATGAATCACAGTTATGAAGTGAAAATTAAATGGTTTTATTCTTGAACCTAACAGTAAAATCTGTGAAAAAAAGGAAATTTGACTGCATCTTGTCAGTTTTCTTGGAGTTTATTGAAATACAACTTTATACATAATAGCCCACTATGCCTCTCATACTCCTGAGACCAAAATAAAATATTTAAACGTATCACAGTCTTGTTTCACAATATGCACCAGATTAACTATGTAGAGGTGAGCCACTGTGGTGATTAAAACAGGCCTACCGTGGCCTACATGTCATATCAGGGCAGTGCCGCCCTCTCCTGGAGGAAGTCCCGCCTCTGCGACCGCGGCCGACGCTCATTGGCTGGCCGATTTTGCCACTCAAGTTAACAGCCATGTCTAGATTATGGCTCGGATAGCGGAACACTGGCTTTAATCTCGTCCTATTCGGTGGATTATTTCCTTCGACCTTCTCTTCACAGGCGTGGATCGAACGTTTCCATCCACCGCAAGCAGCCGAAGCACCGAGCGACTCCCTCCGCCGCACCTCCTCCGCCTTTTGTTGACCCACGCACGGCATCATGTTGGGGATCGGCCGCTGAAACAATCGACGGCGTTTCGTCGAAGCCTCGGCGCAAATAATAATAAAATTAAGCAGCGCTGTCAAACACTGGCAGCACCGTGGATGCGAATCCCTCCGTCCACTCAACTCGTGGTGACGATCGAGACGAACAAAAAAAAGCATCCCGATGATTTCCGGGAAGCATTTCAAGGCTCATGAAGTGAGCTGCTGCATCAAGTACTTCATCTTCGGCTTCAACATCATTTTCTGGGTAAGTCCCGTCCGCTCGCTTCAGGCCTGCTGCTGCTCCGTCACACCAACAACCCCACATATGAGCCCGAGTGTTGTGTCGCCACCGTCGCCAAGCCTCGGCGGGCTCTTTCTTGTTTTGTCTTAAATTGTCACCGGTTGGAACCGGAGGACGGATGATATCAC
This sequence comes from Nelusetta ayraudi, assembly GCF_046127955.1. Classification (NCBI taxonomy): domain Eukaryota; kingdom Metazoa; phylum Chordata; class Actinopteri; order Tetraodontiformes; family Monacanthidae; genus Nelusetta; species Nelusetta ayraudi. The sequence continues at coordinate 3,401,384 of NW_027466054.1, read as the reverse complement.
CCCCCCCGCCGAGGGATCGCTGTGCACTTGCCGCCCGCTGACAGCCGTCAGCTCGCCTTTGTTTCTGCATCCGCTCAAAGATGCCGTGTCTCGGCTACTGTTACTGTCACTGTTAAGGTTCGACACATTTATCATTCAGGGACCTTCCTTCCCCCCCCCCCCTCTTTGGTGGTTCGATGATAATGTAATCCGAACAATTACCACAATTAATTTCCCGCCGTGGATCGCCCAGTAAACCCCGGTCAAAAAAAAACTACAGAACCTCCCGCGGAGGTTATTTAGTTTCACTGTCAGTCCGATTAAAAAAAAAAAAAAAAAAAAAAAACCAAGCCTGATGAATACTAAGAAATGATCCGAGGTCACATATGTGTTGACGCTAATGCACGTTGAACTGCTTGGATATTAATTTTTCTTCCCACCACCTGTGATCCTTTGTTCTTTAATTTGGCGTTGCAGCATCATTGCAACATATTTCACGCTCTGACAGGTTGAGATGCAGTGTTGGGGATTTTACCTGTTCTTAGCGCTTTGTTGTAATGGTGGCAGCAGTTTGCATCTGCCACATGAGTTTTAACACACCACTGATGTTTTAAAAAATGGAAGCCAGAGCTGTATTTACCAAGGCTTCTTTTGATAAACCAGCAGTGTTTGATCCAGTCTTCCTAATGTGTTTCACAAAAAGCTCATTAATTAATTAATTAATTAATAGCTGGCTGAACAGTTTACTGCAACAGATCAATTCACTGTTGGAGATGATAGTTGATAGATTGGAATTGATCGTTTTTGGTCACTATCTCAATTGTTTGCTGTGCCATATCAGTGGCTGTCAACTGTTTGATACATGTTGGATTTAATACAGTTAACTGACAACCAAAAACATAAGCAGGAGATGTTAAGGTCGCTAGGTTTAAAAAGAAATAACAATGGCAACACAAAATGAATTTGACATCGAACAGGAAGATGAAAAACTTGTTTGCTCATTTATTATCTGTGCAAAGGGTACAAAGGTTTTTTGGTCAACGCTGTGCGCCTCAAGTAGTCCAACAGTATCAATTTTGCATAGACATAAGCGAAAACAAAAAACAACAACCCATGACTATCATTCATGGTGTTCTGGGCATTGAAGCCACCTGGCGCCCTCTTTGTTGTTGTCTCCTTCCAAACTTCCAAACCAAAATGTTTGAAGGTCACCAGGAAGCTAATCAGCAGCAACCGTGACTTTCGGAAGGGCGCAAACAATGGGCTAAATTTGGTATCATGTGAGACAACCCATGGACCTTTAAAACTTCAACATTACCCACTCTGTCATAAGTAAAAGCCGTATGTATGCATGTGCTTTATATTGAAAGCAGTGGCAAAATCCAGAGTTAAAAATGAGAGTTAAAGTTATAAATTAAATAAAAACAGCAAAATATGGTTTTGATCTGTTATCACTGTTGGGGGTGGTGGTGGTGGTGGTGGTGGTGGTGGTGGTGGTGTATGTATTGAGGCTGTTACAAGATGCTCTCTTTAATGTGGGAGCCTCTTGATGACACTGCAGACAGAGATGAGAACTATTTGGTCATGGACCACCGCCAGGAAAATGTCTCTTTGCGGGTTTCTCCCAGTGCTTCTGTGTGACGGCTTCCAAGTTGCAGCCGCAGCAGTAATAATCCCTCCCTGCCGTCTCCTTCCTCTTTTATCTCCTAGTTCCTCGGAGTGGCCTTCCTCGCCATCGGGTTGTGGGCATGGAGCGAGAAGGTGAGTCCTGCTTCTGTCTCCTAGCAACAAAAAAAAAGCTGAATATATTACAAATAATCCCACAAACTTGGTTAATCATCCGCACCGATCCCCTGTCGTTCGTATCCGTCGGCCTTGGCAAAATGCAAGTGGTGGCTTTACTGTATCACAAAGGAATGTGAGACTTTCCCCAAAAGCAACGCCCCCCTTTGAACAATGGACACAAGAAAGTCTGATGCATTTCACAGATTCGGTCATTGTGTGCACTGGGTACTGGGAGCTGCAGAGGCAGGCAGCACCGAGGCCTGTCAGAAGGATCAGTACGTGCACTGTAGCCTGAATTACACTGTTTATTTGATATTACCTTATCTTTATTGCTCTGTACAAGTTCAGTTATTTTCACCCTCGAGCCATAACTGGACTCGGCATAAATCTGCTTGTAGTCTACAATTACGCAAACAAAATATATTTTGTTATATATATATATATATATATCATTTTTTAAGAGCTATTCAGGCATTTTGGCAAATGACTGTGCATTCTAATTCTTTATTAACATTAACACTTCTGTCTTATTTTCTACTCGGCTCCTTTCTCTCATTTCTGACCCCGACTTCCTCTCTGTGTGCGCACCTGTTTAATTAGTCTTCCCCGCCCTGATTGTCTCCACCTGTTACCAATTACCTTGTGTGTATATATAGTCTGTGTTTCGCTTTGGCTTGCGTTCAGTTTGCCGTGTGCTGTCCTGCCAAGTGGGTCTTTGTCAAGTGTTTAAATTTGAGACAAAGTTGTCTTTTTATCCTCGTGTGGTTTCTTTTTGATCCACCTTGTGTGTGTTTTGCATTTTGAACATTTTTACTCCTTTGAGGGTTTTTGTTTGTACTTCACTGGGTGTTAATCGTTAAGCACAGGGTCATGCAGTTGAGTCCTTTTCTGTGTCAAGGCCGTTGCACTTCACTTCCCTTTCCCCCGCATTCTGATGCTCACTTTGAACTTCAGCGTCTACATGGCTAAATGCAGAGTTTCTGCCAAGTGATTGACTTATCAGCTATTTATGTTAACATGCAATTAAGCAGGTTCCCACAAAAAAGTGACTGAGTGTGTTGTCAAATACCAGAACGAGCTGGCCAGCTGTGAGTGACAGAGGAGCCGTTCTCATTGCCAGGAATAAAAACACAAAAATGATTGCAAAATTGAACAGGTTCCAAATTATTTGGTTTTTATACAAGCATATTAATTTTATTATATTCTTTTAATACCGGATGAAACAAATTGTTATACTGACGTAATACTGATTTGCGGAGTCATAAAAAAAGTTGTTTTAGACAAGCACACAAACAAGTCTGTTCATCCTGTCATCATATTCTTCACTGTGCTTCATTGTCATCTCCTTTGTTACGACCAAGGGAGGTGTCTTTTCTGACACTCAGGAAGTACTTTTGATGTGAAAGAATGTGCGCTTGACAGAACGTCAAGTTGAGGGACGAGTTTAAGGGCTGTATCGCCCTCAATATTGAGATTCTCCGGCACCACCCTTGGCAGTAAGGGCTACCCAGAAGGCATTGTGTATTTTCGCCAATCTTCGAAAAAGATGGCGATGAAAAAAGCGAGCTATAAATGGAAGTATTTTCTTAGTTAATAAAGATATAAATATTACAAAACCATTTTATTGTCTTAGTTTAAGACTTTGTTATGGATTATTGACATCGTTGTTGCGTAACAATTTTTTTTACTTTACAAGGTTTGTCAACCGGACCGGCGGTCCCGGCTTCACATTATTTGTATACCTCGTTGTGTAGCGAAGGAGGACTTCTTCTTTTTCGTCGTCTTCTTCTTTTTCTCCTTCTTCGTCGTCGTCGTCTTCTTGACTGCTGGACGTAGCTTTGGCGTAAGGCCGCCGCCCACAGTCTGAAGACGTAACTGCACTTAAGGGCTTTCCCATTTCTAAGTCACAAGATACCCTTACACTTATTTTTGAGGGCCAAAGATTGAGGGTTAAGGGCGAGGGTTGAGATTGAGGAGTTAAGGGAGGAATTGGAATTGGCCCTATGTCTTGGAGCTGGAATGTGATAAGAGTTCTTTGCTTTTAGCCAACATACCCTCTGTAGCCATTAACATGCACATGGACCTCAAAAGTATTTCAAAATTTATGATGCAAGATTTTTTCGTTTCCATTTGCCATTTGTGCAAACTCGCAGACACATTGGAATTCCTGTGCTTTTGAGTGCTTTTAGTGTGTAGTGAAAAAAAAAACAACAGTTAAAAGACCACAGACCCTCTGAAAATACGCCTTGTCAAAACAGAGATAGTTTAAAATGCTGCAGAGTAATAACATAGAAAAACAAATAAAAAAAAATAATGAATGGAACTGATGTGTGAAAACTACAAGCAAGGAACTGGAAATATGTTGTTATCCAAAATCTCTGGGAATTGATTTAATGTACAAACTGGAAAGCTTATCAAGTTGGAATACAGTCTAGCAGTGGTAGCTTGTAAACGACACCCATCTACCGTGGATGTTTTGCTAAAACTGAAACTCCTAAAAGGTAATGGTGATTCGCGGAAACCACCAGAGCCTCCGTACACACCTCAGGCTCTATCATGAAAGGATCTCAGTTCACCATCCCTTTTAAAGTGAGACCCATGACTTTCCTAAAACTGACTCTCAGTGAAGGCAAACTCAAGACAAACTCAATGTAAATCTGAAAACAGTGGATGAACAGCGGGACAGCGAAGGAAGTTTCTAACCATTTTCCAACTCTTTCTCTCTCAGGGCGTCCTCTCAAACATCTCATCCATCACAGACCTGGGTGGCTTTGACCCAGTGTGGCTCTTCCTGGTGGTGGGTGGCGTGATGTTCATCCTGGGCTTCGCCGGTTGCATAGGAGCGCTGCGAGAAAACTCCTTCCTGCTTAAATTTGTACGTTTGCCATATCCAACATTCCAACAAATTGGACCTATTTACTCAAGTCGAGATCCTGTGGTGGTTCCAGTGGCCTTGGTTGCGTGTTGAGAGCAGTGTTGATGTTTTCTGCAGTTCTCTGTGTTCCTGGGGATCATCTTCTTTCTGGAGCTGACCGCGGGAGTGCTGGCCTTTGTGTTCAAAGACTGGATCAAGGACCAGCTCAACTTCTTCATCAACAACAACATTCGAGCCTACAGAGACGACATCGATCTGCAGAACCTCATAGACTTCACCCAGGAATACGTGAGCATGTGTTTTCTTAAGTGCGCGGTGCCGAATCCACCCCGGTGTTGACTTTACATGGGGTCAATCACGTCTGTGTTTTCTTCTGTGTCTGCTTTCACCTTGAAGTGGGAGTGCTGCGGTGCTTTTGGAGCTGACGACTGGAATTTGAACATCTATTTTAACTGCACTGATTCGAACCCGAGTCGTGAGAAATGCGGAGTTCCCTTTTCCTGCTGCACCAAAGATCCAGCGGTATGTCTGAATACTAATTCACTTGCCATTGTTTCCCTCTACTCGGTTCGAATGCTGAGATTTTGCATTTCTTGCATCCAAAGTTTGGAATCAAGTTGAGCAGGATCGTTTTTTTTTGGAACATTCGAAAGTGTCTTCGGTCGGAGGGGAAGTGGCAAAGGTCCTCCCTGTGACAGATAGCCCCGGTTATCTGTGTCCTGCAGAAAGCCGGCCCAGATTATCAAACGAAATGGCCGGCTGCCAACAGGACATCCAGAGATCGCTGTTTAGACTCTGGCAGCGCAGCAGCGTCTGAGAGCAGCGGGGGGGGGGTTTATCTCGACTGAGACATCTTGGCCCAGAACACCAGAACAATACTCCCAGCGCTGCCGTGTTTGCAAAGATGTGACACGGCCCTGCCGGTGCAGAACAGTCCCGTCTGACTGGGTAAAAGTTGCACAAGTTTCTCTTTGGTTTGCTGACTCAAGGACATCCTGTTCCATCAAGGCCGCCCTCTTTTAAAGCAACACTGAATCACATTTAGTATACAAAAGGAAAACCAACAACCTAGCTCCAAATAGTTGGGTTACACACACATGTACGTGCAAACAACACAAAAAATGTACTCATAAGGTCCCATATTATGAAAAATCTGCTTCACCAGTGTTTTTGAACAGCAATAAGTGTTTGTAATCAGACCGTGAACGCCACAGAAATGCGGAAAGTCCGTTTTTACTTCTCTTGCTGGCACGACATGCGAGCTAAAAACCACAGTTCCTGAAATCGGATACAAGAATCTTATACCTCTCCCGAGCTCGGTGTTCAGACCTCATTGCGGCACATCTGGCACATTTTCCCTGGGACATTACCCACTTGCCAGCTGCGCCGTTCATCCAACAAATGCAAATTCCTTTGTCCTCAGGGCCGTGAGGATGCTGGAATCCATCCCAGGCTTCTCAGGGTGAAGGCGGGGTCACACCCCGGGCGAGTCGACCGTTTATCGCAGGGCCACAAAGAGACAAACAACCATTTGTCACGCATTCACACCGTCAAGCGGGACATTGTTGAAAAGTAAAAATGAAACTTTGCACTGACCAGATTGAATGAACGCACATGTCAATACACACGTTAAATAATGACAAAGCTGAGGGCGCTATGAGGGTTGCGACAGTCACACGGGCAAAATGATGCACAGAGTCCATTCACCGCCTTTGGCTTCATGAAGACGCAGATAGGTGTGTTTCTGATGCAGCCGGCAAGATATTTTGGGGGGAGAGGGTGTAAATAAAATATTCAGCATTCACACTGTGATTCACCAAAGCTGAACAGGAGCAAAATCCTTTTTTTAATTTGATTTTTTAAATTGGATGGTCTTCGCCACTTTTGCACCTGCTGTCAATTCGATAGTATTTGATAGTAGATCACCTGGAACGCTCAAACCAGCAACATGCACAGCCTAGAAGTGTGCGCATGCAATTTAGCAATCTTTATTTGACATCTTAGTAAATCAGGCCCACAGTGTAATTATTGCAGTCACGGCACCAAGTCAAAAGTGATGACGAATGCGTTTCACTGGGAGTAAACTGAGGATTGTGTTTCACAGCAAAAGTATTTGTATTTTGCTAAGGTTTTTTTTGTCAGTAAGCCATCATAGATACATTCTCCAACATGCTTTGCAAGCAAATCCAGTCAGACGGGAGGTCAAACGAAGCAAATGTCGTATTTGTTTTTTCCAACACAGGCTAAAGTCTAATGCTGTAACTTGTAACCAATTCTAGTCCGAGACTAGTCTCGTCTTTTTTCTCCATAAAAACATTCTCTTTAAAGCAGCTCTAGGTAACTTTTCCACCATAAAAGTATGATTCCAAACTCAGTAAAGCGGCACATAACCGGTTAATAGGATCAACGGTGCCGCCTCGGCAGCGAGAGGGGGGGTTGTGCCGGCTGTAACTGCACTGCGTCACTTTCAAGCGCGCCTCGACATGCCGGATGAAGCACTTTAAGACAACGTCACACGTTTATTTAGAGGCGGTTTTACAGACTACTATTACAAATACATAAGATTGTAAAATGACGGAATGGAACCCAACAAGTAATAAAAGTGTTGAACGTTATTGTCAATGTCTGTTTTGCATTTGATATTGGTGTTTTTCCTGAACACATACGAGCGCTCCAGCCAGGCCACTATTTGTATTTTCCCACATCAATAAACTAGCGCTGCAGCGTGGTTACTTCGTCACTTGGCCATTTCAACCAAAAATTACCTAGAGCTGCTTCAAAACGAAAACTTTTCTTTTGATTGTCTAGACTCCAAAAAAATGTCTAAACGTGATCCATCTCCCCCCCCACAGGAGGATGTCATCAACACTCAGTGTGGTTACGATATCCGGGCGAAAGCGGTGAGTTGCAATCACTTCACAACATGTCTCTTTAAATATCAGAAGCAGATGATATGTAACGCTGTATGAAAAGTGGACATTGTGCACCCTGGTGTTTTTTCTTTCTTTTTCCTTCGTATTGCATGAGGTCATCAGGTACTCCACCCTGGCCACAATATTCCCCTTTCAGTACGTTTCACAGCTCTCCAGTCCACAAAATGCAGCAGCTGCTTCCCCATCAGCACTTTGGACCATGTGGTATTACTCACGCTCCAGCAATGCACTGGAAAATGAAACCCCTCCCCCTCCGTCATTGGCCTTATTCCTCAGTAGCGTAATGTATGGAAAAGGTTGCGTTGGTTTTCTGGATGTGAAATGTGAGGAAAAGGAGGAAGTCGTTTGAGTGTAGGAGAATGACAGCGAGTGGGCGTTGGAGCTGTGGGGTCACTTTGGTTCACAAGCTTGGTGTATCACGAGGACTACAAAATAAGAGCGCAATCATGTGCTGCCATTAGAAATAGTAGGGAAGTGAGGAAGGTCAAGTGAAGGTCACATGACCAGGCTTAGGTTTTTTTTTTAAGGCTTTGTCATAATAATTGCCTTTTCCACTTGATATGGAGGCTGCAATGTGTTTTTTTCTGTGTGCTTCACCAGGACGCTGAGCAGCGGAACTTCATCTACATTAAAGGCTGCGTCCCCCAATTTGAGAAATGGCTTCAGGACAACCTGACGGTGGTGGCCGGCATCTTCATCGGGATTGCACTGCTGCAGGTTGGACGGGGAAACAGTCACGGCTTTACAGTTGATAGCAAACCTACATTTGAATGTTGAAAACCTCTTTTTTGGTCTTTTAGATTTTCGGCATCTGTTTAGCACAGAACCTCGTGAGCGACATCGAAGCCGTGAGAGAAAGTTGGTAGGTGCCTTTTGCCGTGTGCGCTTTGCCGTTCTTTTCTTTTGAATGGGTCGTTGCCACCGGCAGTCAAGATTTTTACGTTACTTTAGTCATGCTAAATGACATACCAAGCGGAAAAATACCTTTCTATTTTTTCCACTTTGATTTTTTTTAGCATCTTCTGCATGCATGAGTAGAAAGGTTATTACAAGTGTTCCTTGGTCTCAGAAAATTAGTCACGTGGCTTTTGTTGATACTGACAGCAGACCATATGGTTTTCATTTGAGTTCATGAGTTAAATGTCTAATAGAGGCTATGAATGGAATGTCCCTGGATGAAAAAGTCACTGCCGGGGAACTGAGCTGCTGCACTGTAATTATGTATTAAGGGCTGCTGTGTTAGTGCAGAAGCTGCAATTTTTTGTTGAATTATAAAATTAAATCTGTATTCCAGCTCATACATAGATAAGTGAAGCCAGTCACAGGCGACAAAAACATTAGTAAGATTGGTTTTGAATATAACTCTGTTACTTGTTGTTTGCATCTCATTCCTGCAAGGGATAATTAATTCCTCTAGGAATATATTTTTCACCTTAAATGTATTTATGGACATTTGCTAAACTGAGTTGTGCAACAATGGAAACCACTGCACTCTCAAAGACTCGGGGACACTGTTCCAGCCAGTACTGTAGAAATCAGAACTTGTAGTTTTCAGAAAAACCTGATGAAGAAAATAAATATGTCCAGCTACTCCCTAGTGCAGTTTTAATTTTTGCCTTACTCCTGTTTTGCAGTTTGTATACCTAAGACGCCCACATCACCTCCAGAGGCACGAAGAGTTCATCTGGTAAGCTCTGCTAAATGTCTGATTTTTTTTTTTAATATAGCGGCAAATAATCACTCGTATGCCATGCTCTGCAGAAACTCCTGCTAAATCTGTTGGATTTATTGCATATGAACAGTACATCTGTCAAAGAGGAGGAAGTGCCAAGTACAACTGGCATGTGACAGGGCAACACTTCTGTCTATCAAAGAGAACTAGTCTGATTGCTAGCTGCTAGCTTAGCAAGGTCACTGTGGTTTGAGGCTCACCTGCGGTTTATGTTGACACAGATTTCTCTTCTCCTCAATAGGACTCTGCCGTTTGGATGGATACCAATCACACAAAGGGACACAACTTTATGGGTCCATAGCCGGGAGTCTCACTGACGTGTAAATAGTACATAGTTATTTTTAGAGTTATCTGTGGCCCTAGTTTTGAATGAAGCTAAACCTCTAAAATGTCCCGTAGCTCTTACACAGTACAAAGTAGAACAAAGGCAACACAGGTCTTGAAAACGGGAGTGGTTCTTCTCGGAGGTTTGTGAAGCTCGTGTGCACCAAGTTCCAACAGATCATCACGCACAAGCAGAAGAATGGTGCACTTTCTCACAGCAGCAGTTTTCTAACAGCAAAGATTAAAAGTGATTCTGGAAATGCACTGCATGCCTGTTGTCTACTGGTAGGACATTGGCACTACTAAATGTATTTCATTTATGGTAAATATAAAAAAAAAAGAAAAAAAAAAGAAAAAGAGTATTTGTAAAATAGGCACTTAGTTTAGAGTGAAACAGCTGCTTACCACTTTGTTGAATGTTGAATGGAGTCTATTTACTGCTTTGGAGAATCAGTTTAGCTTTTGTTTTTGGTCTGTGACATTTTGCTCATATGAAACAGCTACAGTTTGTCAGCGGAGTAAGTGGGGGGGCGAGATGGACACAGTATTGTTCTAAACACGGGCCTGGTGGTTGTTTGTTCTTTTTTCTTTAGTTGAGATGATAGCTCTGACAGAATTTCATTTATTCTTTCTTCTAAGCATTCAGCCTTAAGCACTTTAACCTTCAGGTAAGAGCGATGAGGTTCACTGCAGTTTTTGTCACAAACTCTTCTTGGTTTCTGGCAGCAGCCACTAGAGGGCGCTCTTCATGCATCACCCTGAGTTAAGATGCTCAGTAATGCCAGGTTCTATTAAATACCACAGCAGCTTGACAGGAAATGCATTTCAGCACAGTGTTAATGTTCCCTTCCTTGCACATGGACCAATCTTGCGATCAGTGTTCACCCAGTGTTTCTCCCTCAAATTCTACCAAGTGTTGTAAATTGTGTTGCTTTGCTATACTATCTTCCTAATTTCTTTTATGGTTTTGTTTTGTTTTTTTCCTTTTCCTGATTTGATGTCAACGTTTTCTCTGGAAAGTTGGATAAAATCTTTTTCCAAGGCTCGTGCTGGTGTGCCGGTTTGTTAACAGAACATAAGGGTTAGGGTTATATGAGTTATAGCTTGCATATTTTCACATTACTTGAAAACAGAGCACACAGGCTCTCCTACCAGCATCATTTTACATGAACTAGAGTCACAAAACGTTGTGTATTTCTTGTAGTTTTTAATAAGACTGCATTGCATGGAACTAGAGAAAACAAAAAAACACATTTCTATTCAAAACAGTGTGAATCTACAGCAAAAGATTTCAATTGCAAAAAAAATCTGCAGCTTTGATGACTAAACATCTAATGTATTGTTCAAATTTTTTTCTTTTTTCTTTTTTTTCTTTTTTTTTACAAATGCATCCGATTGAGCCGCAATCTAAGAGTAAATACCCTTTTCACTAAAAGCTTGATATGATTGTTGTTGACATTTCACGCTCTTTTTGACCACTCAGTGCCATATTTGTGATTTTACCTTCTATAAATCCCGGATTTCTTCTGTTTCACATTTGCTCCTGATTCTTTGTAAATATCTGAAACATGAGGAGTTGTACATATGAATCTAAATAAATGTTCTTTGTAAACTGGTGTCAGTGTGTGAATCATGCGTAATACTGTGCTTCAAAAAGTTACATGAATGCAGTCAATGGACTCCTTTGTAATGACAAAAGATAATTACTAGATTAAGATATTTCGTAAAGATCTTTTTTCCTGTGTGAATATACTTATTAATGACAATCTTCTGCCTTGACATTACATGACGTTATAAATTGTTGCACATTGTAACATTTAATAAGATTGTTTGCATAAAATTTTGTGTTCTATAAATGAAGTCAATGCAAATGTTTTGTTTTTGTTCTATTTGTTGCTAAAAAAATAAATAAAATAAAAATAAATACTATTCATGTCAATGTAAGGAGCAGATCCACTCCAACATCAAGTCTAAAATGACCTTTTTGACATGGTCACAAACTCAACAAAATAGTGTGATTTTAGAAAAATTGCCTGTATGTGTATAATTCTTCTAGAAAGCCATGGATGTCATTAATCACAGTAGCACTGGATTTGTCATTTGATTTCCTACTGACTGCTAACAAGTCTAATGATGGACTGTGAGGCAGCTCGATGTATCAATTCCCTCCCTTTTTTTGATGCTGTGTTGTGTATCTGATTTTTGAGTTGAAAATATAAACAAGTTAAAATAGCCATTTAAACCTTTATATAGAAAATGTAGAGTTGTACCTCTATTCTGACAACAGACATTTGAGACAGAATCACAAACAGGTATCATGTAAGAGGGTTAGTAAGTATTGAAGTAGGTATTTATCACTGAGTGTTTTGCTGTCTCTGTTATTGATCAGGCTGAGATGAGGAAGGAAAAGTCACCTTTCTGTCAACAAAACTCAGTCAGAGACGCACAGTTTTCTTTCAACACAACACAGATAATTCACAATTTAGATAGCCCACTTTGATAAAAGCACCTGTTTGTGTCTTATCAGCAATTGATTGGAAACGTAAAGCGTGACCTTTGTCCCGCAGCGTTAGCCTACACTTGCTGGTTTTCTAAACTTTGTGTAGTGTATTTGTTCCTACTGATGAAATAAGTATTTCCCTCCGGCACATCCATTCACTTTTATTTTTTAACATTTAGTTTGAGTGTTTTGAGAAGTCAACAGTATTGCTTGAATAGGTCCAGCTTAGTCAAATATGCTTTCAGCAGTTGGAGTGAATGTTAAGACTGAAAGGAAGTAGTTATGTGCTGCAGCTTGTCAAAGGTCAGGAAGTGCTTCCTGGACACCTTATCTGCAGAGGATCCATGAGTGATACAGAGTCAACTGGAGAGGCACAGCGTTGGCTCCCGATTGCTTACTGGATCCGGACATCTGCCTCATGCAGCTGAAACAAATCATCAGAGGGAGAGTGGGAATGATGGCTGTGTACTTGTTCACATTGTGTAAACTTCATGATCAAGACAGTGAAGATCTTTGGGTAAATCTTGGGATTCCCAGATGACAACCAAGCTAAGCCACCCGCGAGCCTTTAATCAAAAGCAGGCCATTACAGCTCAAGTTATCACCTGGAAAAGATTTTTCTTGGAAAGGCCTTACAGTGGTTCAAACTACTGTACGTTATCAGGACCACAGTGAGACCAAAGTAAAGGTTGTGGACTGAGGTTCTCCCCAGGTATTACAGCTTCCTCCCACCTCTGAAAGATGTGTTTGGTTGAATGGCAACAAAATTGTTTGTGAGAGCTGAAGGTTGTTCGGCTCGCTATGTTGGTCTTGTGACAAGTTGCAACTAGTTCGAGGTCTATCTGGTTTAAAATAGACTTGAGTGAATTTTACTATTTAAAGAAAGAATGACAAGGATCACAAAAGTCCAGACAATACCAATGTGCCAAATGGTCCTCCAGCAGAAAATGTAAATATTCAGGAGCAGGAAAAGTGTATTCTGCTGGCACTCCCTAATAGCTGGTTAATTGCTAATTGCTGCTGATGAAGTTGGTGACGTATGAGCCTGACGGTTTGCCTTTCAAGCCCTGCATCGTCCATCGTCATACACGAACACACACTGAATGCGGAGGATGAGTGCACATGCATAATTGTGGCAGACCCGTTTTACATTTCTCAAACTAATGGTGCAGATTTAGTCATTAACCACAGTTTCGGGATAAACAAATCTGTACGGCACAGGGAGGGAAAAATGTAAAAACTTTTGCTGAAGTAGAAATCTTAGTTCACTCTTTCGAGACACTAAGAGTAATTACAGTTTCTGTGTTTTTATCTGCCCTGCACTTTCAAAAGTAAATTTGTCTAAATGTATTTTTCCACTGTAACGTCCCTTTTATTTTGATATGTGCTGTTCGCCTCTTTGCCTCCCCCCCCCCAAAAAAAAATAGATAGATAGATACCGTAGATAGATAGATAGATAGATAGATAGATAGATAGATAGATAGATAGATATTAAAAACAGGCAGGAAAAGCTCTGAAATTCTTTATTGTACATTGTACGTATTGAACATTTTAAAAAGTCAACATTTTCCCTGGAAACGTATTCCAAGAATACGCTTAGCTTGACTAAAACCAGGCCTTGTCCAGCATTTAGACAGAGCCCCCTGCTCCCCTGAACCGACACTTAGGGCGTTTTCACACCAGGAAAGTCCTTAGTTCGCTTTCTTTGGTCCGGACCAAAATACAATGTATCTTTTTGGTTTGGTGCGGTTCCTTTTCACGTTGCAATTTTCGCAAGAGTCCCAGGATTTGACAACAAACCCACATGTGTGCAAAGATCGTGCAAATCATTGGACAAAACGGTCCTGGTGGGGCGGGGTAACACGGTAAAATACGGAAACAATCGTGGATCTCCAGCGTGCTGCATTCGTTGTGCTCATGTTTGTTTGTTTTTTTTCCCACACAAACACAAGCGTTTGCAGGTCATTTGGAGCATCAGAAGCTTTTGATACAGCGTCGATTTTATGAGCAGATGTTTACCGTTTTGCGACAACGAAGCCGTTTGGCAAGAAGCGCCTCCTCACTGCTCCACGTTGATCAGCGACTCATGTTCGCCTGACGGTCCGACGACGTGCTACTAAACTTTCTACTATGCTAACCAAAACATTATTTCCCCTAATGGTTGTGGCTACGGAAGCCTGTGACGTGTAAAACAGTGTGTGATTTCACTTTTGGTTCGTTTGGAAGGGACTTTTTTTTTGTTTAGTTCGAACCAAACAGGGCAGGTGTGAATACGCCCTAAGTAATCGGACCTGGGGAGGGGAGGAGGAAGAGCGCAGGCCGGGTCCTCTGACGGACCCGCGCCGACAAAAGCGCCTCTGTTGATCCCTAAAACAGGAAGTGTGTGTGTGTGTGACCAACACGAGCTGCCTTCCCCCTCGCCCTCGCCGGCACGAACGAGCGCGCCCTGTGACTTTGAGTTCTGATTTTCCATTCATTCAACACGACTCAACAATGCGGCGCGATCGATGCGTCTCAGCCTGCGGCTCGGACTCGGCGTCTCACTCTCCCCCCGTGATCGCTTTGAGTCAATCAGGTAATCCGATTGCAATGATTGATCAATCAGCGCGCCCTCCCCTCAACACCCCACTACCACCACCTCCCCGCATTAAAACCCGCCTGCCTGCATCTGTGTCGCCGGGCGACCTGGTTAATCATTCGCCGGTTATCTCGTACTTAGTACTAAAGCGTGGAGTTTGGAGTCTGCCCTCCCCTCCGATAAAACAACACTAGGAGCAGCCCGGTCGCGATTTGACTCTTTCCCCCCTTTGGTCCCACAGCGCCACAGTCTCCAGCCGCTGGCTCTTCTTCTCCGACCTGGTTCTGGTTCTGGTTCTCGTAGACTGCGGACTGAGGAACCACAATGCTGCCTCTGGTTATGTTCCTGCTGGGCGCCGCCTCCTTGGTCTCAGCCTCCACTAAAGGTGAGTTGGACTGGGTGCGCATCGTTGAGGATGTGGGGGTGGTAGGATGTCCTGAGGCCAACGGAGAGGTTAGCGTGACCTTTGCATTGGCATGTTTGTACGTAGGCTGAAATTAAAAGCTTTGGGATTCTGGCAGAAAAATGTACTTTGGTTGCCCCCTGGATGAATCTTGACCTAGTCCACCACGTCATCATACGTCATCAAATGGCACACAGGGCCATTTGATGACGTATGATGATAAAGCAAGCACATGTTTTAAAGTTCTTGGCCCTTCGAGTGTTCTGAACTCATTTCTTAGTTGGCAACTCAGACCTGTGTGTGTGTGTGTGTGTGTGTGTGTGTGTGTGTGTGTGTGTGTGTGTGTGTGTGTGTGTGTGTGTGTGTGTGTAAGAGCTGAATCAGCCTTCTTGATCCTCTCACAGCGGGTGATGAAATCAAATACTGACACGTCAGTCTGCCCTCCTGATGTCATATCTGACAGAGGAGCCTAATCCAGCTGTGGAGTGGCCGACACATCTGCTGCTGTCGAACACGCCTCGGTCGTCGGACAGCCGCTTGGGCCACATCGACTTGGATTTGTTGGAAAATTGGAGCGGTTACTTTGCAAAGAGCGATTCATTAATGCCGGGATTGATTTCAGCGTTTGAGACGTGTAGTTTGAGTTTGTTTGTAGCTTGCAGTTTCAGTTTGAGCCGTCTCGAGTGCAACTTCATTGGATGAAACGAGCTGCAGAACCCCCACAGCCTGTGTTTACCGTGTTTGTTTTCACACACACAGAATTTTAAACCCACACACCACAAAACAATAGGAAGAGAATTCATAACACCCACCAGAAAACCTCCACCAATATGTGTTTTTAAAGCTGTACACAGCGTTTAAACATGACTTTTTTTTTTTTTTAAATATGACCCCCCTACGTGCTTTCTCTCCCCGCAGATGTTGCCGCCGGCCCCCGGCTGAACAACAACCAGCTGTACAAATTCAGCTACACCATGGAGGTGCTGCTGGACAGGACCACGAGGTCACGGGAGGTCAGCCCCGCGGGCTACAAGATCTCCAGTGACGTGGGCGTCCACCTCGTCTGGAGGGACCCCAGCAGCAAAGACGACCAACTTATCCAAGTGGCGGTATGTGGGGCGCGAGGCCACGCTGTGAGAGGAGGGATGTCCTTACATCGGGGAGAGAGCGGCAGAATGTCGCCAATGACTGCATAGTCGCAGCGCGTGCGCCGCTGCCAGATTTAGCCCAAAAGCTGACATGTCATCCTTCTCCGATCTAGATCTCCAATGTGAAAATTGCCCCGAGGTCCCCGCGAACGGAGAAGAGCAACGTCCTCCACGGGGCCACGGCAGAGAGCGTTCTGGGAAAGAGCATGCTGGCGGCTCTGACCAAACCTTTCTTGGTGCACCTGAGAAATGGAAAGGCAAGTTTGAGTGGCTGGTCGCAGGCCTTTATGTGCACATGATGAGAGTTATTGTGTCTCCTGCCCCAATTACCGTATATTTTCTTCTTCTTTTGGATGTTTTTATTTGCTTTCTTTCTTTCTTTCCTTATTTATTTCATTATTGTTTTGTGACTCCAAAAAAAAAAGAAACTACATTTACAAAAGTTGTAGTCCGTCACTTTAGTTATGTTAGTGATGATGCTGGCAACGGAAATACCATACCAGTGTGTGTGTGTGTGTGTGTGTGTGTGTGTGTGTGTGTGTGTGTGTGTGTGTGTGTGTGTGTGTGTGTGTGTGTGTGTGTGTGTGTGTGTGTGTGTGTGTGTGTGTGTGTGTGTGTGTGTGTGTGATCAAAGGTCAGCAGGTTCAGAGGGTCAGTGAAAAGAATCTACAGGCCTTGTGGGCGAGCCTCATATTGTCTCCATTGAAGCTGTGAGATGTCTCACATTCCAGCGTACACAACCGTACTCAATTTAATGACTCAGATATAAATCACGTGGCAGTAGTTTATAGCGCCGAACCACCAATGGGCGGAGTGGACAGCAGAATTAGTCTGCTTTTGTTTTAGGTTTTATCTTAACCTTTCACCCACATGCTGTGGAGAGTTGAGTTCACTTCCTTGAGGAGTCAGTAGGTTACGTCACCTACGTTTGTCACTTGAAGTAACCCAGTGACGTGTCAAGTTTATGATAACACTTATCCTATCACGTTATTGAATTATTACCAAATAAATGAATAAATGAAATGTGAAAATCATCAGTTTTGAGAATTTGGTTGCACAGGATGTCTTAGCAGAAATTCCAAAGAATCATTCATAATGCAGTAGGCTACATGCTCTATCAGGAGCCTCTACAACAGAGAGAATAGCATCAAGTACAACAGGAAAATCTGCTGATATGAGTAATATTTTCATTTCATTTCGGTTTAATCAAATTTCAGGACCGGAAACTGCGCCGAGACTACTTTTCATTTGCAATGTCCGCCCGCGACAGCTCCACTCTGCACAAGCTTAATGAATTTCATCTGCTAGGATTTGTGAGGAGCTTGCTGGTTCCGTGCAGAGTGAGGCCTTGAATCATGAGCGGGCCAACTGTGTGAAACAGGAGAGATCATCATCTCCGCTGGTCTGAGCTCATTTATACTGGTGGCTGGCTGCAGTGGGGCCCAGACACAGCGGGTGGACAGCCTATTTATGGTGCTCCAGGCTGATATTGTGACCGAGTGCTGAAAATAAATAACATGGTGCATGGGTGGCAGTGAAGTTTGATGCAATTGGTGGTTTTCTCCATGTGTGAGCCCAACAGTGAGACTTGTTTGATTATTGATCTTTAGGAAAGTCAAGAGGGAGGGCGGAACAGCTTGCCGTTTGCATTTGCTGGCCCACGTTACCTTGGATTCTTGTATTGATTTTATTCAACAGAAAACCATTGCTCGAAAGCATTTTTTCAAACTTGCAAACTTTTTTCTTCATATGTTACAGACAAAAGCATTTTACTCCTACTGGGCCGAACCGGTAATCATCAAAAACCTGAAGCGAGGTCTGGCCAGCTTATTTCAACTTCAGCTCAAAACCGGGAAGGTTATAGAGGTAAAATCAGCGATAACGCTGGACTTGCACTTATATCCCTTAGTCTTTAGTTAATGTGAAAAGTTTAAAACAAATCTATTATGTCTGGGTACAGAATGATGTGTCTGGAAGGTGCACAGTGGAGTACAGGTCAGTCAAAGGTCAGTTGACCCGAACCAAGCTCCTGGAGACGTGTAAGACTGAAGAGGAAGGATTCACCACGCACAGCCAGGTAAGTTGGCATCTGCACCATCTCATGAACTTGTGTGAACTTTCATTTCTTTGCTCCAATCACAAATGGACTTGCCTGTTTTTTTGTTTTGTTTTTTGTTTTTTAGGTCCTGGGTGTGAGCAAGAAGTCCAGCTCTGTTTCAATTTTCACAATTGAAGATGGTTTCATCCACTTGGCTGTGTCTGAGGAGAGTCACTCACTGGCCTCTAATGCCCGCAGATCCACCGCGGCTAAAGTCGAGTCCAGGTAACTGTGAAGTTAGAGGGAAAGTTGTGTGTACTGGTATTTTTTCCCTGACGTGGTCACACTTTTAAAATGTACGGCTTCTCTTCAGGCAAACTCTGAAGCTTGTGGGGACGGAGGCTGGACCGTTCGAGACCCCTGGCAAAGATGTTGGGTCTGTTGTCAAATCAGTGGATGCCAAACTGGCAGCTGTCGGCATCATAGCAGAAGGGGATAAAAAGCAGTGCAAAGGATGTCCATCAGTGAGTGCCCAGTTCCCCCTCCCCGACTCCTCTCTCACACACACTTACACGTACCCACACACTCACACAAACACACCAACATCATATTTGTAGCGTCAGTTGCACTTTCATTTCCTTTTAATAATTTTTAAAGTTAGATTTTTTTTCAACTGGACTGTTTAATAAAGAAGTTTGACGTTGGGTAGGTGCTGTCAACCTTTTCTGAAAGTCACTCAGTGGACGCCTGTCTCGATCAAGTACTCCAACGTGAAAACAAGTAAACAAAGAGAGATGAGACAAACGCAGTCGTAACAACTGTAACACAGCGAACTGCCGAGTCCTCTGACACTTGAATGTCACCACTGAAGCAGTGTGGACGTGTTCCTCTGTTGGTTTTGGAACGAGTTGTCGGCCACATTTGGATTCCACTCTATAGAATTGCATCGTAAAACCCAAGAACAGTTATGTGGATTAGAAAGGTCACCTAGAGCTGACCTTTGCGTCGTAATGTGCAATGAATAGGGACAATTTCATTATTGGGCGAACTTCTTCTTTAACATACTGTACATCCCTGAAAATCTAGCCACCTTTTTTTTCTTGCAATACCACTTGTTCCACATTGTGAATGCGTCACATAGAGGTGGCGGGTGTGTTCTGCCCACTGGTGGATAGTCTGTGCACTGTACATGTATTGAAGAGAAAATATGATGACACAGAGAAGGCAGGTGTCTCAAGTATTTTTTTTTCAGTCCAGTGCTTTTGTTTTACTTCCGAACACCATCAAAATATTTCTTCTGGCCACTGACTGTACAATCAAACCAATACAGTGCCTGCTGACTTCAGGAATATTACAATTTGGGCCTTATTAAACATGACTCCTAATCAATATTCTATCACTGCTAAGATGCTCTATATTTTTGTCTAATATTCACTCCCTGCACCTTTACCTCAGCTGTTTGACCAGTGGAAGGCTGAGCAGAAGCAGCTGGAGCCCATGAGTCTGTCCAAAGCTGCGGCTCCCCGAAGCTTCCTGGCTCTCATCCAGAGCATTCGGAAGGCATCCAAGGCTGAGATCCTCAAAGTCCTGAAGAGTGCCAGCAAGACATCCCTGTAATGTGGCTCCTTCCCCTCCGCTCTATCAATTTACTCATTGATGATTTATGTCCGTCCGGACCTAAAGGATGCAAAGCTCACAGTGTCTCTGCCGGATTCAGACCTCAGGTGGTGGACGCTGTGACATCTTCTCAGACCGCCGCCTCGCTGGATGCCATGCTCGAGTTCCTCAACTTCACCGACGCTAAAGGCTTGGTTCTGCAGGAGAGGTTCCTCTACGCATGCGGCTTCGCTTCACATCCCAATGAGAAGATGCTGAAGGCGCTGCTGGTGAGTGTCCAATCGAAGCAGGAGACATTTATTTCCGTAAAGATTTCAGTCAAAGAGTGAAAAGATGCAATCCGTGTTTGTTGCACATCAGTTGCTCATACTTCAAAATAAACAAATATAAGGCCACAGTTCATTTTTTTTTTCATTTCTTGTGTATTACTGAGTGTTTCAGTTGATTTTATCCGACTAACAATGTTTTTCTGTGATGTGTCACTTGAAACAAAAGCATCAAAGCTCCCCCATTTAGCAAACTTAACCAAACTGTGTATGGAAAACACAAAATTCTGTGTTCTCATTTGTGATGTCACAAAGGGCAATGCTGGACACTGCTCCCTGTTTAGTGGCTACATCTAAGTATTTATTACCCTCTTTAAGCTTGCTTTGGTTTTTTTGTAATATTCCAAGCATGTGAAAGGTCCAATGAAGCATAAATGTTAATAGGAAGCTACACTCAAGGAGCATCTCAGACGAGCCTGAGGCTAACTATGGTGTATCCTGGATATATATCCTGTGTGTGTGTGTGTGTGTGTGTGTGTGTGTGTGTGTGTGTGTGTGTGTGTGTGTGTGTGTGTGTGTGTGTGTGTGTGTGTGTGTGTGTGTGTACATATATATATATATATATATATATATATGTATATATATATATGTTTCACTTGAGTCCATGATGAAATATAAAGATGAAAGTATATTTTTTCAACTCAATATTTCTCTCGCAGGACATCTCCAAAGGGAAGATTGGCAGCACCGACATCAAAGAGTCAGTGGTGATTATCATGGGAGCCCTGGTCCACAAGCTGTGCCAGAAAGAAGGATGCAACTTACCGGTGAGCTCTGCTGCCAGTCTGCTGTAAAACGTGTTGTATTTTTTTATTTTAAACCACAACAATCCATCATTTAAACAGAGCATGAACAAAAAGCCTCCTGTTTCATTCCCCTCAGACGGTCGTAGAAGTGAAGAAGCTGATCTTAGAGGGTCCCGACAGCACCAAGGCAGAGTCTGAGGTCCAGATGTACCTCCTCTCGCTGAAGAACTCCATGCTTCGCGAGGCTATTCCCATCTTCACCAAGTACGCCGAGTCGGAGGTGGGAGCCTTCAACACCATCGCCCTCACTGCTCTGCAGAGATATGACGTCAGCCTGCTGAATGACGAGGTACAAAATAGTTTTTAGGTTTTTGAGTCATGTGGTGCTGATTCTGGATTCTGATAAAACTGTCCTTCTGTTTTTTGTATTTTTTTCCCAGGTGAAGCGGACAGTAAATAGAGTTTACCACCAGAACCGCCGCATCTACGAGAAAAATGTGAGAGCTGCCGCGGCCGACGTCATCCTCAGTAGCAACCCGACGCACATCGAGGTCAAAAACCTGCTCCTGTCTATTGGGCACCTACCTCATGAAATGAACAAGTACATGCTGTCCAAGATCCAGGACATCGTCCACTTCCAGCTGCCTGCCAGGTTGGTGGAATAGCAGTGAATGAGATGATTCCATACGCATTTTGTTTACATGGTGGCCAACAATTGCAATTTTGTGTTTCACAGCAAAGTTATAGAACAAGCTATGAGTGACATGAGCTCACACAACTATGACCGATTTTCAAAAGTTGGGTCATCATCCGCATTCTCAGGATTCATGGCACGTAAGTTGCAGAGGCTCTTCTGTACTTGACTGCGCATAGTGCCATGTAGTAAGTTCTATGTTCTACCAATATTTAGATCATTGTTCTTCAAGCCAGATCAGCAGAAAACAACATTTGTTTCCCCTTAAACTGCAAAAACAGTCATTTTGAACTCTGTTGCACCTTTTAAATAATTGTTCAAAGGTGGTATCAGATATGTATCTGTCAGGTATCAGTGCCTTTTGTGACATCACAACAAGTTTATTTCTCAGGCTGTGTGTTCTTAGTGTATAAATTCTAAAAAAAAATGCAAGTCCAATGACAGAATGAGCCAATGGTTTGTGACATGTATCGTGGTATATGGCCCAGAGATATTCGGATTTATTGAGAAGTTGTGTTTAATCTGAATAGTCTATTTAAAATATGGCTATTATTTTCTCTTCAAATTTAGAGCGTATTGACCATAAATTCGTCTCCCCCACAGAATCTGCAGACGTGACCTCCACGTACAGTTTGGACATTCTCTATTCAGGCTCTGGGATCCTCAGGAGGAGCAACATGAATATTTATGGTGCCAGTAAAGGAGCAATGCTGCATGGACTCCAGGTCAGGGAGTCAAATTAATACGTGTAACAAATAGCCGAGCGTGACAAAGCCAAGGCAATGCACCGAGAGCATCCAACCTTCCTCTGCCTGCGTGCAGTCGTGTGAAACCTTAGCGCAGAGCATCGTTAAACTCGGTAAGTCTACTGACGTCGACATTGTTCCTGTGTGCCAGGTGGCCATCGAGGCGCAGGGTCTGGAGTCACTGATAGCCGCCACGCCGGACCAGGGCGAGGAGAACCTGGAGTCGTTCGCCGGGATGTCTGCGCTGCTCTTTGACATCCAGCTGCGCCCCGTCACCTTCTTCAAGGGTTACAGCGACCTCATGTCCAAAATGTTCTCCATGACCGGGGAGCCAATGAACGTAGTGAAAGGTCTCATCCTGCTGACTGATCACTCTGAGGTGAGTTAGGATCCGTCCGAGTTCACCTTTTTACACTTTATTTGGAGAAAAATGTATGAAGACGTATCTATCTTCACATGGATATGAAAACCAACAACTGTGTATCTTTATAGATATCATTATCTAGATCAAACAATGTATAGACATAATAGGAAGGTATGGGCAGGCTTTTTCAGGAAAAAAAAAGTTATTTATTTGCTCAGTCAAGCTGGCCAAGTTAAAAAATTCCATCCAGACTTTAATCCAATGAAACACAGAATATTTTCTTTCTTAAATTGTAGTTTGATTGAAAGACAGTAGTTCCCACTTAAAAGCTGCCCTCAGCTGCCCTCAGTACCCAGTTCAGTACACAGTTCAGTACACAGACCATGACATGGATGGCAATGATTTGTGGAAAAATTCTTTGTTTCTTAATACATATTTACAGTATATAAGAATAAGACTAGAGTTTGCATGTTCTCACTATCTGGGTCCTTGGACTTCCTCCCACACTGGGTGCGAATGGTTGTCTGTCTCTGCGTGTGGCCCTGTGATAAACCCACAGGGTCCGTAGACATGGCCACTCCCATGGGCCTGAATGCAGTAGGATGGATGGAAGAGAAAGACTTGACTTGTTGTTAATACTTGGTG
Source organism: Nelusetta ayraudi (assembly GCF_046127955.1). Lineage (NCBI taxonomy): Eukaryota > Metazoa > Chordata > Actinopteri > Tetraodontiformes > Monacanthidae > Nelusetta > Nelusetta ayraudi. The sequence continues at coordinate 3,377,951 of NW_027466054.1, read as the reverse complement.
GATGGCTGAATTTTTTTACCTTAAACCTTTTCTTTTTTTTACCTCACTCCTGAAACCGCGGTGTGGTTTGTGATGAAATAGGATGGTAGCCCTTCAGAGAACAACAGAAACAACAAAACACCGGCTTGAGTGAAGGCGACTGATGATGAAGGACTTCACACATTCTCATCTCCAACCAGCTCTCAGCAGCTGTAATTAATTTAATTTGGTCCCCCTTCACATTATGCAGTAAACATGGAGACAGTGTATGTGGGTCACCTAAATGGCAGTGACCCCCCACTCCCAACCCCCTCGCCCTATTACGTCATGTGGGACTAGGTCAGATCAGCGGTGCATCACCCGACACTGTTAACTTTAGACGTGTTAACATCAATCAAAGGGACATCAGTTTCTTCCCATGTCTGCTTCAAAAATAGCAACTTTGCTCAAAATGCAACTACTAAACCTGACTGTGTCTATTTTTCACTTGGCCCCCTGTTTATCTCCAGGTGATCCAGCTGCAGTCAGGTCTGAGGGCCAACGTTGAGTTCCAAGGTGGCCTGGCTATCGACATCTCCGGGGGCATGGAGATCAGCCTGTGGTATAGAGAGTCCAAGACCAGCGTCAACAACAGGTACAACAGTTGCAGTAGATTAGACGCGACTGGGGCCATAGTGCATAATGTTATGTACCTTGGTATGTAGGTCACCTCCTGAAGAACACCAGCGGAGTTCCAAACGTTGTCAGTGGCCATGTTTGTGAAGTGCCGTGTGATGTAATGCACTCGCTGCGGGTCAAAGGCCTCTGATAATTCCTGGAAACGACCTTCGTGACCCAGAGGAAATTCACCGCAAACATCCAAGCCGCATCCCCGCGCCGCAAATAAGTCTCCCCCATCCGCGGGCGACCTCGCGTGAAATTCAGACGTTCTATAAGCGCCGTCTGATTCATTTGTTCCACCGGCACGTTTGTCATGCGCACGCATTGTGCTTCGCGCCAGGCTGTCTTATTTCAGGGCTCCTGTGGATGTGAGATCATCTCTGCTCCGACTGCCACCTCTATTTTAAAACAGCTGGCGTGACCACACAGAGCCGCGCACGTCATCACGCTGGTATTCCGCGCCTAATCGTGAAATAGGGTTCGAGGGGTGATGCAACATTAGGTTTAAGAGTCCAAAAACAGGCACACGACTGTCAACTGGAAAACAACTTGCGTGTAGATACTTGGTGGAGGTCATTGATCTTTATTTCACAAATTCCAGCAGGACCTTAAAGTGGTCATAAATCTGAGGAAATTAAGAAAACAGAGTTCAGTAATGTCACAAAAACACGTTTGTATTCAAACTTAAACTCGGCCTGCTTTGTGTAAGTGCATTATGAACATCCTTCAGCTTCTGTAAAAGCACATGAAGGTGTTGAAAGATATACAGTATTTATAGCAACCTTTGTCTGCTGACACCACTCATGATGTTATGATATTAATACCTTATTGGAGGAGCATCACAAGAGACAAGGATGGACTCTGTGCATCAGTCTTCTGGGAGTTTCTGTCATCACATTCTGATTGAGGAAGATTGAAGATTATTTGATCTGAGGCAGACGAATAGAGCAGCATAGCTGCACCTCATCTGTTCAGACAAGAGACTGGAAGCTATCTATAGTGGCAGAACAAGTCACAGAAGCACAGAAGCCTCTCTGCAAATGACCCTGCTCACAACTGCTAGCAACATGCATTGCTTTGACACAACAGGAAGTTGTCAGCAGTGTTCGTTCTGTGTGGTGCAGTTTGCATCTTTCCGTTGTGGTCTACCCACCACTGTGGTATACCCAGCTTACTTGTTTGAGATGAAGAAATTATGCATGGCTTCACTTAAACTCCCTGCTTAAACTCCATGCTGACATCACTTTTTTTTACAAGTCCAACTGAAAACGGAGAACCATTTTGTGGGCACCGTTTTTCTTTTTCACGTGAAATCAAAAAGCACATCATAGATGAATGCTTTGTTTCTGGTTTCAGGGGAGCATTAGTGGTCACCGGAAATGTTACAGTGGACATGGACTTCATGAGAGCGGGTGTGGAGGTCAGCTTTGAAACAGAGGCGTCGCTCGACTTTATCACCACTGTCCAGTTTTCCGAGTATCCCTTCCTGGTGTGCATGCAGATGGACAAAGCCACCTTCCCCTTCAGGTAGGAGACTTTCCCTTGTAAAAAGCAGCTTTGGTTGTGCAGCCAACCCCTTTGCCAAGCCTAATGTCAACCCCCCGCACCCTCCCCACCTTCCCCGTGTTCTCCCTTCAGTGAGCTGGTGACCAAGTACGAGAGAGTGTCATCGGGGAAGAGTGTCACGTCCCGTAAGGGCAAGAAGCAGCTGGTGCCCGGCTCGGAGTTCCCTCTTCACCAGGAGAACTCCAACATGTGCAAGAAGGTCTTTGGATCTAGCTGGTAGATGACATAAACCTGTCCAGAGATGAATTTGTCCTCTGGGTTTTGTTATTTTAAATATGTGGGGACACTGATCACACCTCAGACTCACGCGGTGAAAGGCAACAAGTTAAAAAAAAAAAAACCCAGAGAGAGATTGATTTGTTTTGTTGGTTTGTTTTTGCAACACGTACAGTGTTTACATTCCTTTGACTATTTAAGACAGTGTAATTTGACCTTTTTTTGTTTTAGAAATTGGGAATTCTTGAATTGTCTCTTGTGGATTTCCTTGAAGATGTATTTATATTGGGTACAGCAGCAGCAGCAGGATGTCTTATTTTGAAGTGCTATTCAACTTCTAAGTGAATATCAACAAAGCAGCGCTACAGAATTCACATGTAAATATTACACAAGGACAATTAATGTCTTTTTCCAGTGCATACAAATGCTGCCCTCTGTCAACATTCCTGTTTGGACTGCAGTGTGTGCCACGTGTTCAGCCGCATGGAACTACGTGTTAAAGAAAGGATGTTGTCGGTATCGCTGAATTCTTGCAAAGGAGGTGACAGGGCTAATAAAAAACCTGTCTTTGTCTTGCGAGGAGTCACCCCAGAGTCACCCCCTCATGAAAATGAAAGTTTGTTTGCGCATGTAATTGCTCTGCAGTTGCTTTGTTTAAGCTGCTCAAAGTTCCCTTCGGGATCTGTTTGTTAGATCTGTGATTATCTGCCAATAAATGTGCACTGGAAATAATTTTGATGCTGACTTGAATTTTTAGCAGCTGGGTGTACTAACAAACATACATACATCAAAACTCAACTACAGTGGCCAAAGCAGGGCGGGGGAAGAACTCAAACTGATTTCTTTTAGCATTTAGAGGAGCATTGCATAAATAAATAAATAAATGAATAAATAAATAAAAGTCTATGTTAAATCATTTCATTTGTGACAACAGGTGTTTAGTGTTGGAAAAAATAAAACTAAGTAACTCGAGCCTGATGCACCAAGCTCTGCCCCCCCATAAAACTGCTGCTTTGATATTAACCCCTCTTTAATCCATCCACCCCAAAAATAAATGCACAGAAAAACAAGGTGGCTCTCACTCTGGATTGGGAACTAACGATTGTTGTTGTTCTTTTTCGACCTCTCAACCTGAAATTCTGACTTTGGGCAAACTTTCCGCCAATGCCGAGCTCATGAGCTTGGAAAAAATAAGTTCTGAGGTAATGGAAACATAATAAATTCAATGCATTTATGTCTAAACATATTTCTAGAAATAGAGATTGCCGCAAGGTTTAGAATATATGTTGATGAGTAGCTTTGATTATATGATTTAAAAATGGCTCAAAGCATTTATTGTCATGATGCTCCTTGAACTTATTGATAGGAAGTTTCGTTTGCAGGTTCTATGACAGGCCTCGACCTGCACACAAATAGGTCCCAATGGACCTCTGTGAGTGCAAAGTCACAGAGAATATGCGAAATATCAGAAAACTTCTAAACTCTCACAAATTCATAATTTCAGCCTTAACGTTAACCCTAATGCCATGCAAGTCTATGGGGTCAAAGGTCAACTTTGTCCTAGAGACATGGGGCCACTTGCAAGTTCATCAGGAGCCCCCAAGACACACCCATGTCAACTTTGGGGCTTCTAGCACGTGAGGAACCCCAAAACCCTAACCCTAATTTCAGCCTTAAACGTAACCCTAACCCTAATTTCAGGTTTAATGTTAACCCTAATGCCATACAACACTATGAGGGTCAAAAGTCAACTTTTTCCTAGAGCCTCCGGGACACTTGCTTTTTCATCAGGAGCCCCCAAGACACACCCACGTCACATTTGGGGCTTCTAGCGCGCGAGGAACCCCGAAACCCTAACCCTAATTTCAGCCTTAAGCGTAACCCTAACCCTAATTTGGGGGACTCCAAAGTTGACAACTTTTCCATTGACATCACGGTATTTTTCAGGTGGATTATTTCAAAAATTGTACAGTAGAAATGGACATGAGAGGTATCATTGTAAAGCATGGGAGGTCTACTTTTGTAATCAGTTGACATATTTCACGGGAAATCATTTTTGGCCTTTCGGGGGGACTCCAAATTCGACAACTTTACCATTGACATCACAGTATTTTTCAGTTTTTCAGGTGGATTATTTCAAAAACTATACAGTAGGTATACATGTGAGGTATCATTGTAAAGCATGGGAGCTATGGTCAATGGCAAAGTTGTTAACTTTGGAGTCCCCCCAAAAGGCCAAAAATGATTTCCCTGAGGACCGTGGCATCCATGCTCTTTGCTCATCTGCAGTGACAGTTTCTGACGCGCACATCCTCATTAGACTTGGAACATTTGTATACAATGAAGGGGTCTATTGTTTGAATGACACTGGGGGAATTATCAAGACACTTGCAGACATTTCTTTACTTTGTCTCACGCTGGAAAACTCTTCGGCTACATTTCGCTGAAAAGCAAACGCTGCAGTTGTTTAATGATACTGATGCTGAAATATCCGCACCTCGGTGGCATGGAAAGGTTGCTGATCCAGGTGAAGCAATTAATCTTTCTCTTGCTTGTGTCGCCGCTGTGACATCAGAGCCCCCTCCTGGCATCTAAATACAACAACTGGGCCTTAATGTAGATTCTTTAGAAACCACCGAGAGCAGCTGAGGGCAAACCAGTGTCTGCTGGTCTCACTGCAACCACGGCAACCCGGTAAACACAACAGCAAACTGTCAGGTTAAACTTAAGCCTTGGCTCAGATGGTGTTTCAGTGTCACCAGAAAGCTAACCTTGCACGCGGGCGGATGCCAAAAAAGTTCTGGTACTGGCATAAATCTGTTTGATTCCTTCTGACACCATTTATTTTCTTCTGTTTTCTGTTCCGACACTTTGCTGCAGCATTTTGAGACATATTCAGTCATATTCAAACTTGTGTTCATACTCTTAAAAAAAAGAAGCTATAAAAGTAAAGTTTTAGGTTTAAAAAGAATGTATGAAGCAGTAAGGTCATATCTACGATGGAACAAAAAATATATTTTTTTTTTTAATGGGAAGTGTTTCTCTTTGACATGTTACAATAGACCTTCCAAAAATTGTTGCTACATTTTTTTCAAACACATTATTAATTTTTGTCAGCTATCCACGATGTTAATGTTGCTGATTCTTATTTAGTCATTTGTTACATGTATTTAGTATAAAAAAAAACATTCACCATATATTTGTTTATCACAACAATAAGGAATACATTTAAATGTATGAATTATATGTTTCCGGCTGACGGGGTCAAACACAGCAATACCTGAAATTTAAACTTAATTCATGGACACAAACATGTTCAGATGCTTGCATTTGGTATTTATTGCAGACATGTGCAGACTCACCAGTCTACACGATGCTCATTCATTCATCGCGCCTGTTGCTTTCATTACTAGGAAGTGCAAACACAGCACTCACTTCTGCGTTCAGGTTACCCCTCTACTGTCGTCCCAGTCACCGAGGCGGCCTCGCGACACACAGTATATGTACAGTGCCAATATACAACATTACAGCCATTCGGGCACTTTTTTCTGACATTTATCCTTGACCTTTCATCATTACACTTTTCTCAGACCACCCCACCTTCTTTTAACCCTCAATATTTACACAAAAGCAAGCTCGGATACACTTAGTTTCCTTTCTGTAACTTAATAGTCTGCAGGTTTAACAGGGGGATGATTGTCAACATGATTTATGATGGGTTACAGTGCAACTCTGGGAAAGGAAAATAAATAATTTTAAACATTGAAAAGTGGGTCTTCTAACAAACCTATGTGGCGATCCTGCTGTCACCAGTGTTTTAGAGTGCAAGTGCAAAATGATCTGCAGATAATTTATAGAAGAGACAATTAAAACAAGTAGGAGGACTTTAAATTTTTTTTACTAAAGGCAATTTTTGAGTAGCTGGTTTACTGGCGTTGGCATGTAAGGCATCTTTTTTTCACAGGACAAACAGCATAATTTTAATTTAATAAATAATCTTAAAATAGGCATTTTGTAATATTGTAATGTTTTACGATGGAAAGTTGGTAATAGAGAAAAAAACATAACTGCAAATTTAAATTATTACACACTGAGTAACTTCCATGACCAATTAATTTGAATTATATTTTTAATTGTTGTTAATCAAATGTACAAATATAATTTAAACTTGACCAAATTGTAATAAAAAAAAAATCTAAATTTCCAATTTATTTTGACAAAACTCTTCCACATAACTACATCATTTTTTTTTAATGTCACTTATAATGACTGGGCAATTTTAACAAATTCTGACTTCACATATGGCACAATAACATGTATTTCACAGAAGTGAGGTACATAGACTGACCAGCAGCTCCAAATACCTTTAATATATGTTTGGTTTAAAAATAGCCATCTACATTTTGCATCATTCCTATGCTGGTACAACTGAATCAAGTATAGCACAATAGGCCTATGGTGCTGCAACATGTATTCAAAAGGAAACAGGTGAGAAGAACAACTGCTCAGCCTCACTGAGCACGAAGCACTTCCAAAATATGTGCTTGTCATCAGTTTGCTATTTCAGTGAAAACCTCCGTTCATACACAGTGATACAGTAGAGTCGATGGCGCGGGAACAAGGGAGACTGACTTTGCTGTGCGTGAAATGTCGCGACACGCCCAACACATGCTGTCTCTTCGCTCGTGTCTACAGCGGAGTAACATGACTCCCGGTTGTACGCTCACAGAATGCTGAAATGCCAAACATAACTTACAGCCACAAACACGTAAACATTCATATCCGCACGGCCCACATCTCATTACACAAAAGTGTAAAGTAAATCCAGACCAATAGAGGAAGTTATCCCCTTAGTGTCTCAGCTGGCTCTGACTCATTAGGCCCAGCACCAATGTTGTGTGAAACCGAGTGCCAGCTTGACTTCATTGAAGCAACACAACTCTGTGTGTTTCTCTGTTTTCTCACGTGTGAAACTGTGCAGTTAACATGTATTTGTTCACCATTTGTGCGTGTGCACTCGATTCATTTTGAAGGCGTCAGCAGCAGTTTGTGAGCCGTAGCACAGAAGTCATATGTACTCCAAGCAGACAATGTGCCACACACACACAGCTCATGGAAAACATGGAAGTGTTGGTGTGGAAAAACATAGTTCAAAAGTAGGATTATGGCACACGGCAGCGTCAGGTGCTCCGGTTGTTTTTACAGTAACTCAGTACAGCAAAAGCGTCAGTCTCAATTATTCATCCATCTTGGCAGCCGGCTCCACCTTGCACCTCATTTCAAAGCACGGAAAAACCTTTAGGCCACACTCAAAAAAAACAAATGGAGCAATTCAGTCTTTTTCTGTCCACAATCAGAGTAGCTCCATTAAGCAAAAGTGCATCGTCACACATTGACAAACTCTCAGCGGTGTGCTCCATAATTCATGAAATTCACAATTTGAGTTGATGACAAGCACATATCTGAGTAGTCATGAGCAGACTAATTTAATTAGTAACTGCTAATACAGTCAAGTCTTTGAACATCACTTTGTTTCCAAAATGTACTGAATTGTGGCTTCATTTTTCCTAATAAAATATGAACTAATGATAGTTTTTAATAACAGACTAGGGGAAATTATTTTTTGTGTTGCAGTACTGACATTGACCACTAGGTACAGTGTCAGACGTATGGCATACCACGTGTGCTGAAATGTTTGAACAAAAGCACATATTAATACATAAAGCTAAACAGATTTCACAGGTTAGTTGCAGTTACAAAATAATTCCTGTTTAGTCATTAAATATCACAAAAATTCATACCAGTACCATACACACTCATACAATGTTATATATACAGCAGATTGGATTTACAATCTGATTACGTTAACTATTGGGATATTTTTTCCACTTCTCTACTGCACAGTGCCACTGAATTCTGATCATAAAAAAAACACTTGTCACTTTAATAATACACCTGTTTCCTTTTGAATAGCAGTGCTTTAGAGCCCAAACAGCATTTCTAAACAGCAGCAGAATGGAAATATTACAAGCTGGTTCATATAGCAGCAAAATGACAGAGCTGAATGTGTTTTACCCCACAAAGTGCCTTAATGCACAGGTTACGATAGTGTCTGCCATGACAATGAACAGGGAAGAACAGGAAATAGAAAATATCGTTGCAGGAAGTTGTCCTGGGAAGCAGCTCACAGGTTGGACAGGGCAACGGGGAGAAAACTGCACTGTTGGTGATTGAAGGTGGATTCTTCTGTAGAATTGTCTAAAGATGAAAAAGGGGCATTGAATAAGTAGGAATACAATAAGAAATCATGAAGACATTGTCTAGAGCTGTGTTTTTCAACCACTGCGCTGTGGCACACTAGTGTACCACGAGATAACGTCAGGTGTATTGTCAAAAATGATCCAATTTCACTTAATTGGTTTCAAAAAATAGTAATGTTCTATTGTCGAGTGGCCGTGCTTTAAAAGGAATGTAATCCTGTTTTCCTTCCTCAATTCCTCCCAGGATATCAGCTTTGTGTGCCTCTAAACAGGCCCAGGTTTCACACTGAGTGAGTAAAAATAAATTAAGAGACTATTGTCATTATTAAGCTAAAAAAGTGGCATTTTAAAATATTTATGGTTGGTCGTGTGCCGTGGCTCAAAAAAGGTTGAAAAACACTGGTCTAGAGAGGCATGTTGTAGGTTGCATGCTGGGTCATTTCCTAACCCTATCTGCCAGATTCAAACCGACCAATTGCATTTGTTGCTGCTGTTTTACTCAGGTTATAACCAGTACGATTGCGTTATTATTTTCTTTTTTAATGGATAAAAACTCATGAGAGGTATTTACAACATGGATATGTTATAGCTGTTCCATTTCTCATCACATTAAATCTGCCAAAACAGTCCAAAGGCTTTTGAATTAGCCCGACTCGGTTGTCTTGAATTTGTTTAGGACTTCTCAGAGCAGCTAGAAATTGCTTTCTGGGTTGCCCCCCGCCCTCCTAAAAAAAAAAAAAAAATCCAATGCAACGTGAAGACCGGCTGAAAACACTTTTAATTGGAGGCAAGTTGAAATCGGAGCTCTGTAACTCATCATTTCCCTCTTGTAAATTAGACGGGCCAGGCTTGGCCAAATCGCCACACTGGCACGCTGCTGGGTTTGTTTACGTAGAAGTGTTGGAGGTCGGCGGTGCTCTCCGCCTCCTGTCTGCCCATTTAGGTAAAAACAGAGGGGGAGGGGGGCTATAAAAAGTTGACCCCACCTCAGCCCCCTCCTCCTCCACCCCTGCCCCCCACAGACTCGCCTCTTAGCTGGAGCTACAGCAGCATCTGATCCCTCCCAGCAGCTGTCCTCTCCCTGCATCAGCACAACAAATACTTTACATTGCCTGACCTTTTCCTCCCGCATCACTATCCCTGCCATGCCCCCTCGTCGCCCACGCTGCAAACACCCCTGCCACCAACACACACATACACACACACACACACACACATGAACACACACACGCGCGCCTGCCGTGTTCCTTTTCACGCCACAACTCACCCCCATGCGAGGCCCCCACCTGCAACGCACCCAGCTGACATGTATCCCTCATGCTCATGCAGTTGTATTATCTCTCCGACACATTAGCTGAGAATGGACCGTGACCGGCGGCATATGTGTGTTCTGCATGCATATTTCGGGAGAACCAGAGAACTGACAGGTTTGAATAAAGAGGGAGTGAGTTACAGTCTTTAACAAATTTTTCGTGAGCTTTTTCCTCTCGTCTTGTGTTCCTTTATTGGGTTTAAAAATAAGTTTGTCAAGCACATACAGAATCACGAGGTCTGTCCGCATTGTGTGACTTTTCTCATCTTTGCACTGCTGCCAAATACTTTTTCCAGGCTATAAAGAGCCCAATTGCACTTCTCATATGTATAAAAATACACTCATCACACGCAGTATTATCTCACGTCCTGAGCAGCTCAGTCAGCTGAGATGGAATGTGAGTGCATGTGCTCAAGAGCAGTCTGTATGTTGTTTCATTTGAGAACTTCAATATCTGTCTGAACAGTACATATTTTGACCAAAGGGACCTTGAGCTGAGTTCTGGTTTTGTTTTCAAAATGTTGATCAATTTCGGGATAGTGCTAAAGCAAGTGCTTAAAATGGAAACTTGCATGGCCAATAGCTGTGTAACAGTATTACAAAAACATTACAACCTATATAGCTTCGGAAAATTATTTAAAACATCAAAAACAAGGACCAATCACATGAACGACGATCAATCAACTCGGAGCAACTTCAGCATTTGCAGTACTGATTAGAAATAAAAATATTTGCACGATGTCACCGGCTGGAAAGTTCCCTGTGGTACTTTCGAACCCTGAGAATAAACCATGTAAACAAGCTCATCTCACACTATTAAAATAGCTGGACCGTGTGTAATGCCGAGAAAAGGGAACTCGCTCTGGACTGTGTCTGAAAATCCAGTCTCCCGACAAGTCAAGCCACAGCTCAGTGGAGTCGGGTTACCTGTCATGAAGCTACTGCATGTCTATTAACACTGACATGCCACCAAGCAGTGTGTTGGACAGTGGCTTTGTTAAAGTATGCAGTGATGGGAAAATGTTTACATTATCATATGGTATGTGTTAAATTAATTTACATTATTCAGCTTTAAAACACATGGAATGAACTGTCAAATAAGTAGATATAATTGTTTTTGTGTGAAATGTTTGGGAAAATTGTAAAGAACTAACAATTAATCATTTCAATTATCATTACTAGGATTTCTTTTTCATTGTCAAATGGAAAAACTGCACCAACATGGCTCTGGTCTAAGGCAGTCGAGTTTTTGCGTTTGCGGTCGAAGGAAATGAAAATAAAGTTCTCTGCTTTGTTAGAAAATGAAAGAAGCCAGAAAAAATACTAAGTGATGGTGTAGATCTTCTTTAGGTCATCGTACCTTTGATCTGATGAATCTCAACAGTTTGAAATGCTGTGGGTAAAAGTTTGTGTGGCTTGGAGGTAGCATGCATTGAACTTTCCGTCTTTCGTTTTGGAAATGAGGAGTTCTGTGGTTGGCGGCTATTTCCAAGACAGTGAGGGAGAATTCTCATTGAGAGCCAACAGACATATAGTTTATCAATATAAAGAGCTAAAGCCCTTTTTTCAAAATTTGCTATTAATTATTTCAAATATTTTTATCAAAGCCTATGAAATTTCAGGACGGTAGTAGGAGTGGGGCTGTGGACATCGTTGGGGTTTTAATACCTAAGGGTGTGCCTTACCATGTTCATCGTCCACATGCAAACCAGCAGTTGAGTGTGCACGTGCAACGTGTCGTGCACTAACTTACACGTACGACCGGATGCTCCTTGGTCACCGATGCTCCACCACGAAGCTCATCGTCGTTCCATCAAAAGAGGGCGGGGCAATGATCCTTGGACCTTGTTGCGTTGTGATGCTGATGACCGGCTTCCTGTTTGAACTGGGCGTGGCTCCTCGGGTGGTCACATGGCCCAGGCTCACAGGCTGGTGCGCCGGCCCATCGGCTGTTGCGCTGTAGTATGCACTCTCGCTTCCTGTCGTGGTCGTGTCCTGTCGATGGGTTTTGACAGTTTCTCCACCCATGTCCACAGGGAGAGCCTGTGTCTGCATCAGCAGCGACTGGGCCGAGAGGGTGGGCGACGGGATGATGCTCGGGTAGAACATATACGTTGGGGCGAATGCTCCGGGGTTGAGTGCCAGAGGGGACATAGAGAGCGGCACAGGGGTGACGGAGCTGACGGGGGCGACGGGAGAGTGAGGCATGGGTACGTCCACGTATTGGCCTGTTTCGGGATCAAAGAGTCTCTTTGTCACTGGCTGAATGGGGGTGTCCACTAGGTAGTAATGCCCTGTGGTTGGGTCCAAGAGCATCTTGCGCTGAGTTTGCTGTGCAATCTCCCCAGCAGATGACGTAGGGGACGCAGCCGCAGTGGTGGGAGACAAACACAAGACCTGCTGCCGAGCCGCTATTATCCCTGGGTGATGGTAAATGCTTGAGGCTGGGTACTCCATGATCAACGGGGACATTTTTGGTTCCGGTGTACCGATTTTCTTGACGTCTGAATCCACCTCCCGTGGAACAGGGTCTTGATTTGACTGTTTGATTTCATTCGTGCTCGCCGTCCTGGGAATAGTTAAATAGTTCTCAGAGTCTGAGCAGGCCTGTGCAGCTGGGGGGTTCGTGGGAATGATTTTAATCTTTCCCTGCTCCACTTGTTTGCTTTTACGAGGCTCTATCTTGACTGAGAGCGGAGCTGCTGGTGCCTTGGAGCTCTTCATTGTTAGTGACGTCTGCAGCACAGAGCTCTGAGGGACAGGGCTTTTAACTGATTTAATGCTGACCCGTGCCTGGTTGCCGACGTGAAGGATGCTTTTGTTGCTAAATGTTTGCTGGGTTGGAAGTTTCTCCGGGCCATAAGGAACTCCTTTATCCTCCATTGGTTTTCTTGCATCCGTTGCGAAAGATTGAGGATTCCTGTCTGCTGAGTCCAGTTCCTCTGATCCCTGCTCCTCCCTGGCAATGAGTGACAGCACGTGGCTGTCTGTGACAGGCCGCGGCGCTTGAGTTTTACGCTTCCATTCGTTTCTGTCAAAGACGTAGAGCTGCTCCATCGTTTTCACAGCAGCTTTAAGTTTCTCTAAGGCAGCCTGTTTGGGCACCGTTGGCTCATTCCTCCTCTCAGCCGCCTCAAACTTCTCCAGCCTCTGTTTCACCAGCTTGTTTTCACCACTTGGCTGATTTTCTGTCTGATCGGGATTGGCCTGTTTGGATATGACAGTTGGCGGCCTGCTGACTGCACAATGCAGTGGCGCGTGTTCACCTTGAGATGCTTCAGACAAGGTTGCTTCTTTCTGGGATGACTCGACCGTCTGCTGTTTAGTGTTGACAGACTGGCATTTGATCACGATCGGGGATGGTGACGGCTGCTTCACTGGCTCCGCCGTGGCCTTTTCTTCAGGTTTATCCGCAGCTGCGGAACACTTGCTCTCAGTGTTATCCAAGGAGACAAAGCGATATGAGCTTTTGACCAGCTTACGGACATCTCTGACATGATATATGGGAGCCTGAAACTTGCATTTGGTATCTCTGATGTCCCTAACAGTAAAATTTGGGGCTTTGTCAGATATGGACATAATGTGGTATTTTGCATCACCAGCTCCTCTGAATGTGTTGACTGTGTTGCCACCTATTTTGGGGGTTAACAAATTGGCTATGTTGAGCGTGCAGCCTTTGTTCTCCTTGACACTTCGCAGGCATATCTTAATCTCAGGGGTCTTAGCACCTTTTTCATTATCCTCTCTGCTTGTTTTAAACTCTTTTTCCGATGCATGGGCATCAGCAGGTGTGCCGGCCGCGGGCGCCGAGCTTGGCAGATCTCCTGAGAGACCTTTCTCTTTTGGACGGAGCTGGATGCTTGGAACAAAGAGCAGTTTTGTCAGCATGCTGCTGGTGTCCAACCCCTCCGTGGCCGCGGCCTGCATGTCGCTGACAGACGTGGGCTCAACCTCCTGGACGGCTTTCGTCTCATCTTCTTTCAGTAAATCAAAAGCGCTGCTCTGACTGTGGCCCAGCGCTACCTTGAGAGGTTCGGGTTGTAACGTTTCTAAATCATTTGGCACTTTGTTGCTCTGCAGCTCCTCTGCGGGCTCACAGGAACTGGATCTGCTGTGTTGATCTTCAGCAGAATTAACGGTGACACCCGAGCTGCATTCTGATGGTCGTCTTTGGCAGCTTCTCCCTTGACCCCTGTCTTTCATCCCGTCGTGATCTTTGAGTTGGAAACTCGGCGAGAGCGCCGGGTATGTGTCACATATCTCCCCCCTCTCCATTTTGCGCTCCTGTTCAAACTGCATCTTTTTGGAAATGACATTTTTCAGAAGGCTCGAGGCGAAAACGGCCCTCGTGTGCGTGCCTCCCATGCTCTCCGAGTGGTGATACTTCATCTCACAACCCGATCTGGCCAACACGGTCCCTGTGGCTTGGTTCGCGCGTGCTTTTTTGGTGCACCGTAGACGCCTGGCGCCATCGGACTCAGCAACATTGCAGCAGACATTCAGCGTGACTCCACGCTGCTGTGACTGATCTTTCAGCGCAATGTCCCTGCTGGATGAGGAAGAGCGATGAGAATTCATCCTTCCCCGCAGCGCGTCCGTTTGGGTTTGCACCGTTTTTGTGTCACCCGCGGACGTGTCGCGCCTCTTGCCCCCCTTGCTTACTTCTAACGTCGCGCTCGAAGTCTTGTGCGCGACTAGACTGCGCTCTCGCGCCCGCGACAGGTTCCCGTAATTCCAATCCACAAAGGCCGACCATTTATTGAGCCCATATTCTGACACGGAGGATTCACTGGAGGTGCTAAGATTGATGGCGTCGAAGTACGGACATGCCAGGCTGCGGAACGACTTGGCTGTTAAATTACGCACCTCTTTATCGGCGTCGTCCAGCTCGCTGATGGAACTGGACGCTCCGCTGGAATACTCGATGTCTTTCCGCCTGAGTTTGGTTGCGAGGTGCTGACGGCCCGGAGCAGGGATGAAATATTGGGTCCTGTCGCAAAAAGGAACGGGTCTCGCGCCGGAGCTCACGAATGCGAGCTGGCCCCCGTCTCCAAACTCTTTGGTGCTGCTCTCAAAAATGCTGACTGGCTCGTTCAGCGCCCTGGAGGTCGCCTTGATTGACAGGTGGATTTCCCCCACGCTGCTGGGCTCCCCGCTTTGGTTCTTACCCACACTTTCGTCCGAACTGCCGCACTTGTCCGAGTCGCACAGATCACTGTCCTCCTCCTGCTCGGTGCTGCCAAACGCGCCGCCGAGTTTGGACTGCACTTTGGCCTGACTCCTGCGCTCCAGTATCAATATCCCCTCCTGCGCGTCCTCGCTCTCGAACGGCGCGTAGTCCACGAACGAATAGACCAGGTTGTTGTCTTCGAAGTCCCAGCAGGTCCCGCGCCCCAGGTCGTAATCCACGTCGTGATCGAGCTCGGTCAGCTGGATCTCGTGCGTCGTGATGTAATGCGACTCGTCCTCCACGGTCTCGGAGCCGCAGTGGTCCGAGAGCGCCGCGCTGCTGCTGGCGCCGTCGTCAGACTCGGCCTTGCTGTTCAGATACATGTCCGTGTAGTGGAGCTCGTCCGTCTCGCTGCATGCGCTCTCGCTGCCGTCACCCGACGCGGACTCGGCGCGCCGCTGCCTCTCATTCTCCGAGTCCCGATCGGCGTTGTCGACTTTGGTCAGAGTTTCCAAAACAGGCCCGGGGACAGTGACCCAGTTGTCCTCTAGCTGCGCCTCAGCTGAGTCCTCGGGACCGAGTTGGTGGCGCTCGTTTTGCCTGGATCCGTCGCATTTTACCACCGACAGCTGGTTCCCCTCGC
This sequence comes from Nelusetta ayraudi, assembly GCF_046127955.1. Taxonomy (NCBI): domain Eukaryota; kingdom Metazoa; phylum Chordata; class Actinopteri; order Tetraodontiformes; family Monacanthidae; genus Nelusetta; species Nelusetta ayraudi. The sequence goes on along the minus strand of NW_027466054.1, from coordinate 3,362,145 downwards.
CGGTGAAACTCACCCGCACGGTTTTGGCACAGTCCGGTTTCACGTCCAGATCCACGTAGTTGGACTCGTCGCTGTGGGTCTCGCCGGCGGCCTTGTCCTTATCCTTGTCCTCTGGGAGCGGCTTCGTGTGAAATCCGGGCACATCTTGGTAGGCGAGAGTTTCCTCCACCGCTTCCATTTAGTCCGCTCTTACGGCGTGGTGGTGGTCCTACGGCGTTATCCCGACACGGGACGGAAAACTCTGCAGGCTGGAGCGACTTGGGGGGCGGGGGAGGGGTGTGTGTGTGCATGGAGGGGAGAGTGGGTGTGTGACAGAACGAGGGAGGGAGACAGACTCATGGGGGAGTCCCAGGAAAGTCCCGCCATGGTCTGTCTCTCTCTCTCTCTCTCTCTGGGTCTCCGCTGCGTTTTCAGCGTCGTTTCAGCACCTTTTCCAGGAGAACAGCTCCGCTCCGCGATCCCCCCCCTTTTTGCTATTTTCTTTCTTTACACATACAGGCACAAGTGAGTTTTGTAGTAAAAGTACAATGTAGGTTGACATTTCTCATATCGTCATTGTCAGAGTTTGATCTTATATCCTAAACTCTAGCCTTTGTATGATTCAAACAAAATCTATACAACACCATGGCCATTGTATTAGTATGCAGTTCCTGAAATAAAGTATGAGCAAAAGACATTAAGAACTTCTCACATTTCTGCAGGAGTTTGTTGACAGACCATTGACGGGTCATTAAAGCCTCGTGTTTACAGTCCACAGCGTCACAGCAGGACTCTCTGAACACAAATGAAAATTACAGCCAACTGTCTTGAACGGATGTCACCAGATTTACATCTTTTCACAATGACAGAAATTTGGAGCACAATTAACAATCAAGAAAAACAGATACAATGACACATGGACTTGCAATGTGGCTTATGTTGTTATGCTCACGGAGTGAGTAGTCGAGAACCTTGTATTCAACATTTGGGAGAATCCACAAATGAAAGCACATCATTGTGCCTTGATAGATGTGCACCATTGACACGGTGTTCTGCCAGTTCACCAAAGCAGCTGTCTCTCTATGATGGAAAAAATTTCTCCAGCAGTTGGTGCCAGTCACTTGTGAAAAAATAGGGGTATCAATTTGACTGCACGTGTAAATTAAGATTTCTATTAATGTTGTATCACTTGTTTTCCAACAGCCACTAGGGTTGGAAATACAGGAATGAAGGACAGTGTTTAATAACCATGCTTTTCGTGCGTGTTATGCCTGCTGTTATGATTTCTTGCGTGGTAATGATCCAGTCATTAGAGCTTTGTCTAAGTGTTAAAGACACAACTGTTGTTTCTGGACGGGGCCTCATATTGGCGGTATGCAGCGCACAGGGGTTGGGCCAACAGTTGCTGCATGTAGAGGGCACACTGACAGCCATATCAAGGACAGAGGCCACCAATGTACCTTCTCGTTATCTCCAGATCGCACTTTCAACTATTCAATTCAGTGAAGTGTTGTGCTATATTTGTGCAACCCCTGTAGTTACATTGTATAATGCTATATACAATGTATATATATATATATATATATATATATATATATATATATATATATATATATATATATATATATATATATATATATATGTACCAAATATTGTCTCCAGTTGAGCATTATTACATTTAATCAAAAAGCAAGAAAGGCAAATACATAAATAAATAAATAAATAAATAAATAAATTATTGGATACTTTTACTGTTTCCTCTGTTTTTGTGCTCCAGAATGAGCGTGCAGGCTGGTGAAGGGCTGAGCTCCACAAAGCTGATAAATTTAGTCAGCTATTTAAAATGAGACACAGCTCACACACGCATGCTGAGATCAGTTTCTTACAGTGGCTACATTAAAACAGCAGGTGTCGTATCATGACTGTCACTAATGAGGCTCCCAAATAGTCAGCGTGAGGGCTGTCTAACTCTTGCTCTCACCCTCACACATTGGTTGGTGAGGCAGAATACAAAGTATGTAACTGTTGTGAATAAAAATAGTAATTAGTGATGATTTGAAAAGTAAACAAGTGTTTTGTGTCTGTTGTTTTTGTCATTTTAAGCTGCCAGTATAAGTTGGCCGTGATTGGTCGATGGGGGTGGATTTTGTCACCTTAGTGTCTTGCATATTTTGTTTAGTGCATCATTTTAAAAAATAATATTAGGCATCAGAGCAGTAGGAGATCAGACCCGAGTGACAAACAACTGCTGATCTGGTGACACAAACTTTAAAATTAAAGATATTAAGAGTGAAAACAGTCGATGCAACAACCCAGTCATAGTTATGACATTTCCTGGTTTGTTTTGGGTAACATAATGTACTAATTCAAAAAACATGTAACTAAAATTAATTTAACATTAGTTTAATGAAACAATTAAATCTTAAAATAGTTTTGATAGTTCTGATTTAATTTTTTTGTAGTTCAGTTAAGTTGGGGGATTTTGTACTTTCATGCTTATATTGCTTATGTGCTTATAAATATTGATTATTTAAAGCAGAATCTAATGCGCAGAAAATGAAATGCAAGACATGCTCAACAATGGAATCAAAGAAGAATTAAACAGCATTAAAAATCATTGGTGATTTAAAATAAAAAACTGCATCATTTCAAGTGCATTAAAGATGACATTTTCATGTGAGGTTGTCTGTCCGCTCATGAGGTGTCACTTAGATCTCAAAAAATTGATTTCATTGGAGACAGGATGGGAGTAACATGATAACATGGTTTGCTTTGCATATTTCATTTAATGAAGAGATCTTGTCGCTTCAGTTTCATTCTGAAACAGCTGAAACATTTACTCAGAGCTCTCTGACTGTTCAGTTTTCTTCATGCTACTTTAGAAAACTTTTTGTTTGTTACTTGAATATCATTTTACTGCACAATAAATTAGAGAAAAAAAATCCCAGCCCTAACATTTTGATAGACTGGCAGTGATGCTGAATTTTCCGCCTACAGACTGCTGAGTCTTCTGCAAAGCCTTACTGGGAACTGGAGACGTTTGAGAGCTTGAGCACCTGCTGTGAGGCAGTCACCAACCGCCAGACACCTCACTAGTGCAGTTTACCTCCTCCCCAAACCTCCAGGGTTTCACAGTTCAAAGGTTAAAGGGTCCTCTTTGGATTTGAGGGTGTCATACAGGAGTGAGTTTAGTTGATGAAAGTGATTAGAGAGTTACCCACCCACAGAGAGTGACAATTCACTTAGGGAAGAAAAATGATCTCTGGCTGGTTTAGTGTGTAAAATATCATTTGAATAGACTGAAAAATACCACAATGTCACATTCAAAATGTAGCCCATAGAAATAGTTTGAAAAGTACTGCGCCACTGACTTTTTCAAATTGAAATAATGTTTTTGACAAAATACAATAAAGATTTTACAGTGTTAAGTTAATAAGAGCATTCAAGCAGATTTAAATGATGTGAAAAAATTATTGTATGCATTAATTTATATCTATAGCAACCTTAATTTGCTTACATTATTATTGGCAAAATGGCTGATAATCATATTAGTGTTTGTTTGAGCTTAAATGTGTTATGATGCATTACAATTGGACCGTTCTTATTTGTGCATCTTTTTATGGGGTGCCTTTTTAAAGAAATAATAATTAAAAAAAATAAAATAAAAAAAAAGACACCTGATCAGAAATTCCTTGACCTTTTTGGTCGGCCGAAGAAACCAAGGACTTTTCCTGAGGCAGCTGCTTTTTTTCTTTTGTTTGATAAGGCACTTCATGCAGTAAAAAACAATTCAGGCCAATGTAAGTCGAATGTCTTCTGTGTCATAGTCCCAGACCACCCCGCCGTTCCAACTGTTTTGAATGTTCTCATAACATGTCATTCGTCTGGCACCCGCTGTTTGTTAACGGTGGCCGGTTGATTTGCGAGCGAAGCAAGCTGAAAGCAGCTCACTTTATTGTCTTCATAAAGTTGTGCAAACATCCAAAGCATGATCAAAATGCACCAATGTGAGATTCACGGTAACATAAGTCATGACTGACACCCATCTCGTGATACGTGTACCAACTGCTGAATGATGAGTGCCTGATGCAGGCTGTTTGCATTTAAGAAAAATGAAAATAAAATTCCAAAAATAATCGCCAGCTGTTGCTGCGCCATCCTTAATCACATATCGATGGCAGTCGAGAAAGACGGAGACGGGGAGATGCATGCTGTGGCGTCATCTGGTTTCAGCTTGCACTATACTCTCGACTAAAAACAGCATTGCCAGATGAGAACTGCAGTGAATTATGCCAGCGATGGCATACACGTACGCTTGCTCTCTTCTGGCTCTGGGTATTTGGTTTCACTCAGGCTCATAAACTACTGGTCCTCCTGCAAAGGTCAGCACCTTGTTAGGGCCTACTGTAATAACTTACAACCCCATTGTTCAGCAAACGGAAGCTGCTTTGAACATCTGTAAAACGTGAACATGAGAGAAACTGATTTAATAAGAAAGCGCTGTGACTGGTCCAGTAACGATTACCATGCAAAATTACCCTTCTTTAAACTTTTTTATTTTTTTTTTTTTTTACTTTTTTGAGTGTAGGTGTTTCCCACCGAGGAGAAAAACCCTAACCTTCTGCTTTTGTTTACCTTGTCGAAATTATTTTTAGTTTGTCGGCATCTGCCCTCTAGCGGCTGTTCAAGTGAATGAGCGTGCTGCAGTTTTTGTTCAAACAGATGCAGATGGACCTTGGTTTCGACTCAGTCTTCTCTGGATGCTTTCTACTGGTTCTTCTTCTTCTTCTTGTAGATTTGCTTGCAGACATCCTATTGATGACGTGTAACTTAAAGCCAATATAGTTTGGGTTAAATCTAGTAAGCGTTCCAAAAAGTTGCTTTTATTTTGTGTGTGTGTGTGTGTGTGTGGGGGGGGGGGGGGGGGGGGGGGGGGAACACTGATGACTAAATATTGCGACGGTGTCCAAATTATTGAAGCAATTGGCAATGAAATAAACAACAGCGCGCGCTCCCGCGAGGTGCGCTGGAATCTCGGCGGCGCGGCGTGGCGCGGCGCGGCGCGGCACCCCCTCCCACCACCGTCCGGAGCGGGGCACTCCTTCCAGGACCCTGCCGCAGTTGTATCAGCCTGTGTCAGGACTTTCCTCCGTAACTGCTGCATTCTGATGACGTCCGGGCCGCCGTCGCCGCAACCACCACCGCCGCCTCCCTGCCTCGCTGCCTTTAATGGTCCAGAAGAGTCATGGCACGTCCTGGCCGCTGGCTGCTCGTCGGCCTCGCACTCCTGTGCGTTTCAGGCGCAGCGCTGTGCAAGAGGAATTTCAGGTGTCCTTCAGGATGCTCCTGCACCAAGGACACCATCGTGTGTGTCGGTGCCACGCAGATCCCCCGGACCATCCCTAATGACATCGCCTCTCTGTGAGTAACTGCTGATGATGTGCTGTGCCCTGCATGCTGCATCACAGTTGGCACTGCCACAGTGAACAATGGCAGAGCTGTGATTGTGTCGTTTGTGTCTGTGTGCCGACAGGAGTTTGGTTAATGGATCCATATCTGAAATTACAGAGGGGATGTTTGCACTCATGCCCTCTCTGCAGCTACTGTAAGTAGCCAAAAGCAGCGTTTAGATGTGCAGACGCTGCAATAAAAATCCCTTCCACTCCCACTTTTCTCCTGATGTCTGTTTTCTTTCTTCCCCAACAGACTTCTAAATGCAAATTCTTTGACAACGATCAGAGATGACGCTTTCTCTGGACTCCCTCATCTCGAATATCTGTGAGCATTTTGGGTTCACATAAATGATTTAACATCCTAAAGACCTTATAACAATCATTATAAACATGTATGAAATGTCCGCATGATATGCATACACGTGGTAGATCTTGCTTTAATTTAAACTCTTTTTGCCTCTCCACACTGATACGCACCATTTTGAACAGATTCGTCGAGGGCAACAAGATAGAAAGCATCACTAAAAATGCCTTCCGTGGTCTCAGAGATTTGACTCACCTGTAAGTCTGCTTTTGTTGTCAAATGGCAGAAGCACCTGCACCATCAATCGTTTTTTTCTGACATTTACAGCAGAGACAGACTTTTTGAGTAATTTAACATAAAAAAAACCCCCCCAAAAAACAGAGTGCAATTGTGTTCAAAGCTCTTTTGTCTCTGGTTCAGATCGCTTGCCAACAACAAGATGAGGTCACTACCAAGAGACCTCTTCTTTGACTTGGACTCTCTGCTGGAAGTGTGAGTAAGCAGTTGTGGTCTCAGCAGCCGGCCTGTGTTTGTTCTGCACAATTTAAAGTTGGCTGTCATGTATTTAAATACATGTAATCATCAAAGAGCGCAAATAGAATTGGCCTCAGCAGTCAAACGCAACTAAACTCAACTTAAAAAACTTAATTTATCCCCAAAGGGCAAGTCAGTGTCCACAGTCCACCAACCACATGTATTGATTCTTTCTCACCGCCTCAGTTACAAGGACCAGGAGGAACCAATAATGTGACATGTGACAGTGAGATGTGACATGAACAAGGCAGAGAGCAGATATATGATCAAAATCTGTCATTGCCTGTAGACTTTAGCTATAGAAGAATAGAGGTTAACGGACCTGTACAGAAGGTAATTCTAAAACCAATGCATTCTTATGAACACAAATAATAATAATAATATAAAGGTTAAGAAAAAGGTGCATGTGAATACAAAACAAAAAAAATATTGGGCTGAAAGAGGAAAAAAGTCCACATTGTTAGGAGCACTTAAAGGATTTCTGATTTGCTCCAAACAGCTGTAGTTCTCATTTCACTTTGCATTCTGTTTTCTAACAAATATTTATTAGCGTTGACTGTCCAAGCATATTTCGCAGATAATGTTGACTCTATCACTTACACGCTAGGGATTTGCGAGGAAACTCATTCCAGTGCAACTGTGAGAACAAGTGGCTGATGACGTGGCTGAAAAACACAAACGCCACAGTATTGGATGTCCTCTGTGCTGGCCCCAGCGACATGAAGGACAAGCGGCTCAACGATCTTCCCATTCCGCCAGGCGGGTGCATCTCCACAGGTACACACGCTGGAACGGCGGAGCGAGAGGAATATGGAACGGTAGAGAAAAGAAAGATCAATGAAAATCAATGAAAACATCTAAATAATGCAGTAGGTTTCAGTTGTCTGAAACAGAAACGCCATTCAGGCGTCTAACACGTGCTCACTTACACCTCAGAATAGGCACACTCACCACAACAAATGTGTCAACAGTGTTAATTTATTAGTTTTGCCCATAAATGATGAACTATCAAATCAAATAAAGCAAACACAAACACAAACATCAAAATCTTGATTTTACAAAGTGCATGAATAAGGCATTTTAAAGAATTTATGGTCTAGACAAAGCACAACGAGACATAACATCAACACTTGTCTAGCAGATTGTGTTTTTTGTGTGCATCCCGCAGACTTTGTGCGTCACCAGTCCATTCCCATTCAGTCCATGTCGGCAGACATATTCACCTTCAAAGAGGACATCTTTGTGGCGATGGCTGCCCCGAACTCCAACAGCTGTGTGATCATGGAGTGGGATCACATTGAAATGAACTTCAGGAAATTGGACAACATAACAGGTGCAATAAGCCTGTTGGTGTTGCATGTTGTCATCCATTTGTGTTACAAAAACAAAAACAAAAGTAAATTCTGCCCAGAAATCTGTCTATGCTTTAATACAATTCCAATATTGTATCCTCAACAGGGAAGTCTGTTGTTGGATGCAGGTCGGTCCTGATCAATGACCACGTCTTGATCATTGTCACCCAACTCTTTGAAGGCTCCCATATTTACAAGTTCGACGATCAGCAGAACAAATTCATCAAGTTCCAAACTGTCGAGGTCATTAACATCTCAAAGCCAAACGACATTGAGGTCTTCCACATGGACGGAGACTGGTACTTTGTGATCGTGGACAGCTCCAAGGCTGGCCTGTCCACTCTGTACAAGTGGACCGACCAGCCAGAGCGCAACGAAACTGGTTTCTTCTCCTACCAGTACCTCCACGAGTGGTTCCGCGACACAGATGCCGAGTTTGTCGAGGTGGACGGGAAGTCCTACCTTATCATGGCCAGTCGCTCCCAGCCGCCCGTCATCTTCCTGTGGAACAAGAGCACCCTGAAGTTCATTTTCCACGATGATATCCCACTCGTTGAGGATGTGGTGGCAGTCAAAGCTTTCCAGCAGGGGAAGGATTTGTACTTGGCCATGACATGCTACATTGGTGACTCCAAAGTCCTCAAATGGGCCAATAAGCAGTTCACCGAGCTACAGGCTCTGCCTTCTCGAGGAGCCATGGTGCTCCAGCCTTTCTCCTTCGCCGACAGGCTCTACCTCGCCCTGGGAAGCGACTACTCTTTCACACAAATCTTCCTGTGGGATGAAGAGAGCAAAACATTTCACAAGTTCAAGGACATTTACGTGCAGTCGCCCCGTTCTTTCATACCGGTGACCACAGACCGCAGGAATTTCATCTTTTCCTCAAGCCTTAAGGGAAAGTCGATGGTTTTTGAGCATGTCATTGTGGATTTGAGCCTGTAAACGCACTGTTGGGAATGTTACAAAGGGACCCCACATTTGCTGTATGCTGTTCTGCTAACTTTGCAGCTAGATGTTCTGCGTGAGATTTGTTTGGCGCGTTTTAAGTTGTTGGGGAAAAAATTGCTAATGGCTCTGATTCTGCTAAGATACTCAAACCGCCAGTTGAAAGATATGCAAAGTTCTCTGTTCACTGTTTGAAAGAAGAAAAAAATCAAAGCAGGGTTGTGCCTTTCTGCTACAACCTTCTATCAGTGTGCATGAAAATTAGGTTTTCTTCCAAAATAGCAGTATGCATCACTTTGACATGATATCATGAGCTTAAGGCCTTACTGTATGACACAACTAGCTGCTGCTGTTTGAACAGAGTGCCTGATTAATATTAAGGCAAAAGTGCATTTACTTTTGATTCCTATGCAAGATGTTCTGAACGTCGCTCTGAATTCCAGTCATGTGTAAAACGTTGCGCTGTTGGATGATTTGAATCGATTTTATCTCTTATTTTGAATGAGTCACAATTAAAAAGTGAGCTCTTATTTTCTTTACTATTTTTAATTTGTGTGTTTTGCAGACTTAATTGCAGCCAGTTTGGCTTCAAATCTTGTTGACATATGCAGCTAAGACTGAATGTGCAGACTGATATATGGTGTAACAAGTTATTCTGTCTCACCAAAAGTGACCTGCTCTCTCACTGCACCGCTTCCTTCAGCCTCATGTAATTAATGTGGGGCAATTACATTAAATGCAACCAAATAAAATGTAATAAAATCCAAAGTTGTTCACACTGTCCTCTGTCTTGGCATGTGCATGGAATGAAATAGGTGAAAGAACCCTGGTCAGTAAACTCATGCAGAAGGACTTTAGAGAGTTTTGTAATGTACTCAATGCAAAATTCTTTTAATAGCTGACATTTGATATTAGTAATTTGCATGTGACTCAAGTCATATAAAAAGCCATGGCTTCCTACATAATGAAAAGCGTATCTCCATCTGTTGAAGGAATTACAAAAATATGTCAACCTCTTAATGACTGCCTTATTCTCTTAAAAACTATTTGACAAAACAGGTTAAAAAAAAAAAAATAAAAAAAAAAAATATTTGGACAGATACATTACCCGTTTTCCCCAGCAGTCACGTTGACTGCATTGTATGATTTTATGACTGCAGTGTATGGTAATGATTACCCTAACCTATGTCATGCTAAAATAAACTAAAAAGTAAGACATTTTCAGAATTTCAATCGGTTCAGATGTTTTTCATTGCTGTAACAATGCTTCTCTGCAATAAATCTCACACTGTTGGAAATTTATTTTATTTACCCTTTAAAATGTAACACTTAAGTCAGAACGCACTTTTGGAGGCTGAGCAACTGAGCTGAGTGTGAGGGCTGTAGCCATTTAACATCGAGAGTGAAAACCCTCTCTGCCCATGCGAGTTTTATATTATAAACCGACATTTACGACCATCACTTATTTTTCAGCAATCCAGATCTTCCCCTCAGTCAGCGGAGAAATATAACGTCGTCTATCAAAAACGTGGCGTCGTTTCGCTAACGTGACGTCAGCATCGGAGCGGAAGTGACGTAAGGGCGATTCCTGGCTGGGCTAATCCGTCGCTATGATGACGGTCTGTGAACCTGCTCGACAGAGGGACCCCCGTGATGGCGATGCGTGAGTAGGAGTCGCCGTGCGTCCTTCCCGCCGAGCGTGTTCGGAGTTGATTCGACCTGGTGTCAGTGATGGAGACGTCCCGGCGGAGCGAGAGTGAGTGGCAGGGGCTGCTGAACGAGGTGAGACTCCGCAAGGTTCGACAGGAGACGAAGGGGGGCAGCGGTGCACACAATAATGCGACGTCTCACACAGACTGAGTCACACGGACACATCTGCCCAGAATGTATGTTTACCACAAAAATGGAGGTCAGTCTCCAAATAACGAGTAAATTCCGTTCTCTAAGATCAGGAGACCGTAGTCAGTCTTCAACCTGGCCTGAATGGAATGTGGTGAGGAAATAGTTTTTTTCCCCTCTCTCCTTCTTCTTCTTCCTTGTCGCAAAGACACGCCAAACAGTTGCATAATCGCACCAGCTGCAAAGACGTAAAACAGTTGCCTCAAAATCATCACGGTTGTTGTTCATTTCTGTTGTCACCGTGCAGCTCTAAATCAGCACTGAATGAGCACTGCCTCTATTTTAAAATGTCATTGCATATCAGGTTTATGAAAACAAATGGCAACACATATATAAACATGTAATCTCGGATAGATAGATAGATAGATAGATAGATAGATAGATAAGGACTTTATTTATCCTAATTTCTTCATGAGAAGAAATTCATAAAAAAAAAAAGTATGTGAAGAGTAAAATAATAATTAAGATGAAGAAATAAAATAATTATTACGATAAAGAGTTGAGGTGGGAAAAGTGACAATGCCAATGGTACTGAAGTTTTAAAAGTACGATGCAGAATTGCAAGAAGTAAAGTGCAAAGTGCATGAAAACATGACCTGATGGTGCTATGCAGGAAGGACCGCCTGCCATCTGGTGTAGAAAAAAAACTGATTTATTTTAAACCAGCCAGTTAATTAAAACTATTAATTGACGGTGTATATGATCGATTCTAGTTGCAGGATGTGAGTGTTGCCTGTCTTCATGTGAAACAGAGCCAGCTCACCTGTAAAGCTCAGACATCATTGCTCCATTTGTTTTTGTTTTTTCTCCACACAGTTTGTTATCTGCAAGCGGAAGTTGGAGAGTAAGAAGGAGGCTCTCCTGATTCTGTCCAAAGAGCTGGACACATGCCAGCAGGAGAGGGACCAGTACAAGCTGATGGCCAATCAGCTCCGTGAGCGGCACCAGGGCCTCAAGAAGAAGTACAGAGAGCTCATTGTAAGTCAACACTGAGGCCTCAAGATGCATTTCTGTTGACAGAGAAAATAAAGAATAATTGATCTCTTTATCTTCTTGTGAATGTCAGGAAAAAACAACAATTAATGGCAATATGTCATTTTTTACATCTATGACCAACAGGATGGAGACCCCTCACTCCCCCCTGAGAAAAGGAATCAAGTAAGTTAATTAAAATGTGCTTTCAAAGAAAAAAACTGAACTTATCAGTTTTTATAAAAAGGGATTTCAGGTGCATGAAAAAGACCCAATTATCTTGCTTTTTTTTTTTTTTTTTTCTAAATAGAAGACCAACTTTGCTCCTCAATTTCAGAAAAGCTTTCAGGTTAACTCTTATGTCTTTCTTCCTCTTCTTCAGGTAAATTTATCCCAGCTACTGAGAGACTCAAGGGACAAAAACACTCAGCTGTCTGAGGAGGTGAAGGAGCTGAAGCAGCGGCTGCTGGAGTCTCAGGGAGACAACAAGGTAAAAAAAAAATGCATCAGGAAGTTACAGTTAAAGTTCAGGTGTTTGATTGTTAACCGAGCGTATCCAACTGCAGCTTCTCCGGATGACCATCACCAAGCAGAGGCTTGGAGACGAAGAGGTTGGCACCCGGCACTTTCCTGCACACGAGCGAGAGGATCTGGTCAAACAGCTGGAAAGAGCTAGAGAGCAGGTAAACAGGAAGATGCCACCGCGTCTACACAGTAACAGCACCAACATAGATGACGGCTGTTACTGGATGTCATGAGCATCTTTTGAGATGCTAGCTTTGGCTGAATATGCTTCATCTGCATGAGGTGATGAGGTTAAATTTAGGGTTTGCAGGCTTCCTTGTGATACAATACGATGTAAGATATATGAGCCCTGATAATGATAACATCACGATATAGCAATTCCGAGATTATCGATACATTTTTAGATAACCCAACAATACAATCAATATATTGCAAAATCTGTCTAATAATACAAAATGCCCATGAAAAGGTCAAATGCTGACTTGAGACTACGGTGTGGCTCTCTGCAAACTACTGTCTGCATTTCTCTTTCTCTAAACTTCTTCTTTTTCTGGATAGTTAGTTCTGGGTTTCTGGAAGTTATGGTTCTGGGGACAGAGAATTCCGCCTATTGTAGCCTTATTTTGATCTGATTTAACAGTACTTTGTGCTGGTGCATTGATTCTCATTACACAAAGTAGAAGTACAATGTATTGCCATATCGATATTTTGTCCCATATATTATAGTCACAGGATTTATTTGTGTTGGATATCACAGCATGTTTGGCGTTTTGCAGAATGAGGTCCTGGAGAACAGTGTGAAGTCGCTCACAGACGAGCTGCAGGATGTCCGAGCAGAGCGGGACGTCTTCCAGCAGAAGGCCCATCGTCTCAATGTGGAGATGAACCACATTGTCGGCAATGACGAGATTCGCATTCTGGACATCGATGCACTCTGCATGGAGAACAGGTCAGCTTCCTGATTGAAGACTTGTGGTTTTCTCAGCTTATCCAAAGAAGAAGCAAAACGTTTAAGCTTCTGTGCAGACGCATTGATTCTTTGTTATCCTGCAGGTATTTGCATCAGCAGTTCAACCGTCTGCAAGAAGAAATCACCTTGCTCAAAACAAACCTGGTCAAGTACAAGGTGTGTATTCTATGTATTGTATGTTTTCCCACTCTGACTACAATGCAGTTCAAACCATAGAAACCATTGAAAACTGACTTTTAGATATCTCTGCACTGCGTGACTGCAATGTGCCAGAGGGTTAATGAAAGTTTTATTGCTACCAGATACTTAGAAAAAAATACTCCTTCCTGTTTTCAGAGTGCACTGGAGTGCAGAAGGAACTCCAAGGTCGGTGGAAAGCCCAACAGCAGTGCACTGACAGGAGTTCTCTCCACCAAACAAGGTCAGGGTCACGCTCAGGAGCAAAAAGATTGAACCTTTGTTTTAGAACTTTGACCGTGACGACGGCAGAAGACAGTCTTTGAAGTTGAAACTTGTGATCTGTGCACAGTGAAGGAACTGCTGCTTTCTGAAGAAAACGGCTGCAGCTTGCCTCTGACACCTCAGTCCATCTCCGACCTCAAGTCTCTGGCCACAGCTCTGCTGGAAACCATCCATGAAAAAAACATGGTCATACAGCACCAGCGCCAGATCAACAAGTACTGCAAGTTATGCATCACGTCTTGTGTACGCACCACTTCTAAAGCACGGTTTGACACGTTTTCTGCTCTTGAAGGATTCTTGGGACTCGGGTGGCAGAGCTGGAGAAGAAGCTGAAAACATTGGAAATCTCGGGGTTATGGAGCCTCCCAGGTAGATCTAAAACATCTGTATTTTGATACCTTTATTCTTTATTTGAGCCTGCAGTCTTCACAGCCTTCTTGTACCTTCCTAATAATTCCTTCTTCTGTGCTTTTGCTTCTTGCTACCTGGAGGCCTGACATACAGTGTGTCTTTGGGAATATGTGGAAGTATGTTCTTCTCGTAACAATCTTTCCATCTCCTAAACCCCAGAGCCTCATTGTCCCTGAGACCTCCTTTTCCCACCCTGAAATGGAAAATGTTTACATGTCACATGTTTTCATATTGTGCACAGCACTTATAAGTCGAAGGGTTCTGTTAAATTTAGGGAAATTAAATAATTCCTGGAGCAGTTGATTTTAAAAGCCAACAGTATTTGCTGTCTCTTCAGGCTAGATGAGTTTATTTATATATACCTGTAGTATATTTTACCATTAAGAATCGTAAGAATTCTCATAATTTGCTTCTTATGCAAAACAATGTAATCACAAAAATGAAGAACATAAAGAGGAACAACAGTAATCTCCAATAGGAGCTTTATCAGTAGAGCTAACTTTGTTTTCCATCTGTTCCTCTTTCATTCTGTTCATGTTTCCATCTTTTGGCTTTTTTTAATCCAAAAAATGGAGACTGAAGCCTAAGCTTACTTGCCCTATTAAAACAAATACAGTTTAATGCAAACTTTTTCCTTTCCTCATCCTCCTCCTTTCACAACGAAAGAAAAAATACATAACATCTTGTGTCATTCTGTGAAAGCTCACTCGAGATGTTTTGTCACATCAGGAGATAAAGACACTGCTGTTTCAAACAGTCAGCAGAGGGAGTCAACAAAGTCCACTCAACAAGACGTTGTTATATCAGCAGGTAAATTTCCCTTTTTCCCTTTTTTTTTTTTTTCAAACTAGCAGGATTGCATTTGTTTAAAGTTTTGAACCACACATAATAATATTGAACAAAATTGCTGCAGTGTCTCCAAGCTAACGCAGTTAACTTGCGTTATCTGCCTTACACTTCCCGGTGCTGTAGAATCCGAAGTACCAGCTGAGAGTCCTCCGAGCCGCTGTGCAGGCCACCACCACCAGGGGGAGGCGACGCAGGCTGCAGCTGAGACAGAGGAACCTTCGGAGGCAGCGGCGCCGAGTGAGCAGCTAAGCCCGCAGGACGCCTCACAGCACTCGGTGGAGGGCGATCCAGACTCGGCACACACTGGCAGCAACCCACCCGGGATCACTGTGGACTTGACGACCCTGGACGATCACACGTGTGAAGACGAGGGGTGCGAGAGCGAGTCCCCGCACCCGGTGACAGACATGAGAACAGCGAACCTCCCAGAACTCAGCCAGAGACGTCACCCTCCAGGCGACTCGCAAGGATCAGAGGATGAGTCACACGAAGACCCCGAGGCCGCGCGTGCTGCTGATCCTGGGTGTATTGTAGTTGAAGAAAACGTCAGTACTTCTTCCACCGATGCTGCAGGTTCTTCAGAGGAGTAGGCAAACATGCAGATCCAACACAGGTTTGGGCTTCAAAGAAAAATGTGTTTTTTTTCAATTTTTTCTTTGCTTTCAATTTTCATGAGAAAGCAAAGACAAGTATTGCCACTGCAGTGTGAAAAAATAGGTTGGTTGCTTTAAAGTTGTTCTGTATTTTAAAGGTCCCATGTTGATCCATTTTCTAATATATTCTCACAATATGTCCGTCCTCATAAATAAGAAAAGTCCGTCCTTCCTTTGTGCGCTTAACTTATCATGAAGTGGGTGCAGTTCTGGAAATCAGCCCTTTGTGATGTCACAAATGGTAATGGTTCCTCTACCATGTTAGTGAGGAAAATAAAACTCAGTGTTTTTGCAGGAAGCTGTAAACACAGGGCTTAATGTGCTGTACTCTCGAGATCCAGAGAGCGTTTTGGAGAATTAATCATGCTGGAATCCATAATGGAGAAAAAGATAATAAAATAAATGGGGTATAATATGGGACCTTTAACTGAAGACTTTATTTATACCCTATTGGGTATTTTTTAAGATCCTTTTCTTAGAATAGTACAAATCAATCATAAATTCCTCATATCTGTTTCTCTGCTTCTCTGCTTGGCATGAAGTCAGATTGTTTTTATGTTCAGTCAGCACCTTTCATCAAATATAACAACAGTCAAATGTGTGTGCTTTTACATTTAAATCATAGGTTTGTTTAACGTGTCACAAAAAAGGGCTCTGGAATACGGCTGCTTTGTCTTTCAAGCTTGTCATGTGTAATGTTTGTGGTTTTCACTCCCTTGATTCTGAAGGAATCCTCAGTATTTAACTTTAATAACACTAAATCCATTGGTTATAGCAAAAAGGCAAAACGTAAAACAAAACCAAATGAGCATTTGTAACTAAGTTACTTCACTCTGATTATAATACCAAAAGGAACCTCACACAGAATGTTGCATGATTGTGAAGTAGTGATCAACACATTTGTATAAGTCACTTTTGATTCATATGCTTGACAGAAGTCTGTGTGACAGGCGTACAGCAGACAAAACAAAGTCGTCAGTTGATGCTCAACATACTGTCTTTATTGAAGATTCCACACATGCAGGTAAATCTGTAGCACAATGAATGCTCACCGACTGCTATGTCTTGGTGTTATTTATATTGTGAGAAACTTGGTAGGAACTGGCTAGGACCATACATGTATGTCTTGAATGTGAACAAAAAATGTGTATACATTTTATTTCTGCTAAATAAATATTTTTAACTGCTGCTTAAAAGACATTTTTATTTTAAAATATGAATCTACGATTAAATCAAATGTTGTCATGCGCCTATGTAGCGACCGTTTGCCTGGAAAAGAAGCTTTGAACTATGTAATGCAGATGTTATGAAGGTTCAGCGCAGCTGAGACAGATAGAAATAACATTTGAATAGAAATACAGCGCCAAACATGGGGATATTTTGTTAAAGTGATGTTCCTGACTACTGTAGTGGAGAGATCCATGCTGTCCCACCCTCTGGTTTCATCTCTACTAACTATATCAAAGATCTTTATTCAGTCAGACTGAAGCGACACAGAGGCCTGAGCTGACCTGCAGTGTGTGCGCCACCTCTGTGAGATCATTTCCCGCTCTGCCTCCTTCTGAGATGCTTCTGCTGCGCGTTCCAAAGAGCCGGGGAGGAGATGCCGATGATGCAGCAGCCGAGCCTGGGCCCTGCGTTCCCATGCAGCAGGCTCCCGGCGTCTCCGCCCCGACCCAGGTCGTCCTTCCCCATGTGCACCACCACCGCCCTCCCGACGGCTGACGTGCCTCCGAACAGCGTGGCCTTGGACTCAAACGCTGCAATGATTTTCCCCTCCTGGGGTTCAAAGTTCCCAAAGTCCCCGGGGTGGTTGGGGTGGGAAGCGCTGTGCGGATTGTAGTGTCCACCGGTGGAGGTGCAGCCCTGACTCAGGTCTCCGTACTGGTGGATGTGAACGGCTTTGGCCGCAGTTTCGCTCTCCGTGGTGGGGTCGCCCTCCATGGTGAAGCCGCTGAGACGGAGCAGGACCTGCAGCTTTCCCTCGGGGTAGACCTGCTTGAAGAGCACCTGGCCGTAGAGTTTGGGCAAGCCGCCCGCCAACGTTGTGCTGGGTCTCATTTTGCAGGCCGCGTAGAGGGTGGAGTTTGGCTGCAGGAGCTCCGGTGGAGCCACAGTGCTGCTGAGACTTACGGCGCACTGCTGACAGGCAGCCAGCAAAACCAACAAGGCCTCCAGTTTATTTGACAACCTGGAAAATATTTAATCCGTCACGACAAAGCGCATGAGGTTTTCTATGATCCTCTTGTTCTGAATGGATGTTAAACAACTGTTTTGATGAGTTGTTGTTGTTACACATGCATAAGCACTGCATAAATGTACAATGTGAGTTCACAGGTTGCATTATTAAAGTTTTGTCGTAATTTTGTCCGTGCAGTGACTTGCAGAAGAAATTTCATGAGTGTAAACTTTAGATATTGATATGTTTCTGGAGTAAAAGTGTGAGTATGAGTGTTCCAGCACAAAGTTGCAATGTCCTATATATTTCCAAACTAACAGATGTGTGGCCTTGTTTGCTTCCTCAAACGGTGACATTACAAAATATCAAAAGTATGTGTAACATCGGCAATTTTCGACTTTCACCAGGACAACAGAACATGAACTTAATTACTGGGGAACCTAAACCCCCGACACGAAACAATAAGCCGTAAACATGATGTCGCAACTCTTGAAACGACCCAGAAATCCAAAACAAAAAACAACAACCCTCAGATTAAGACGCAGTGAACGCCACACTCACCCGGTCAGACGCATTTTCAACACGACTTTGTGTGAACCGCGATGGATCCGGTGAGTGCCTGTGATGTGACAGTCAACAACAACAACGACCGATCAACAACGGAGGCGTTCAGAGAGGGTGGAGCAGGTCTGTGTGGCAGTGAAGTCGTATTATGAATGATGATGATGGGCGGGACTGGAGTTGAAGGCCTGGTGGAGGGCGCTAGTGCGTGATTTCTCAACTTGTATTTCAGTCCCACTGTTGAACATGTCGCAATGAAGTCAGTTTAATCGATGCTAGGGGTTGAATTCCGTGGAGCAGCCGCTGTTCGCAGAGCTGCCGACTCTCACGCATCTGACTGGCTTCGCACGCTCCCACGCCACACCTCTCATCTTTCTGAAGCTGACGTACATATCATGATTAAAATATTGACAGTTGAGAGAGTTTATCTGTGATCTATCTCTTGAGCCTGAGAAAGGCCACTCGCGGTCGATAAGTTATGTCTGCAGAGAGACCGCGAGGGGTACTGGTTGAGCAAATACATCCATGCGCGAGGACTGTCCACCCTCTGACGTTTGAAACCGCTGACGCAACTGGCTCGCGCCCGCAACATGTGACTTTTTGGCATCGTCCTGGACGATGGGAGGCGTCTGAGCCGAGCGGCAATGGTTGATTTCCGCCATTCAGGTGTGTGATTTTGAGGATTTATGCCCTTAAGCTTTGAATAACTTCTGCTACGTTCCTTGTGTGGAAGTTATTGTGAAAGCTATTTCGAGCGTTTTGTGAACTGGATTTATGTTCATTAGACTAACTTAAATTATAAAACTTATAATGCCATAGCAGCCAGCTACTAGCTTATTTCCCCTCCCAGCTAGCCAGCTTGGCCTGTGGTCATAAATCGATTTTATAGGACAGCCCCCGTCCTGGGTGACATGTCCCCAGTTAACTGGTCCTAACTGAGGTGGCTGGGCTGAGATGGGAGCTCAACACAAGTAAGAATGATACATGCACACCAAGATCTCAGTGGAAACAGCCTTTCAAACATTATTGTTTTGAACTAAGTTTATGGTGTGTTCAAATAAAAAGAAAAAAAGAAAAATGTCTGCCTTGCTGTAAATGTATGTTTGTGTTGAAACTATTTTGTACGTTTCTCTCAGAAAAATAAAATGATATAAAAAAAAAAGTAATGATGATGTTACATTGACTTTATAATGAAAAGGGTGTCAGAGATTCGTTTTTTGGGCGTGATTGTGGATGAAAAGCAAACATGGAAATCACATATAGCTTACATAAAAAACAAGGTCTCAAAACTATTTGTGTTTTAAGTAAAGTAAGAAATATTAGATTGTAAAGCCATGAGGATTTTGTGTTGCTCACTTGTAATGGCATATATGAGTTATTGTAATGAAATATGAGGTAACAACTACGGTGTGCAAGTCGCGGAGAGCCATTGTTTTTCTGACTGAAAAGAGCCCTGAGAATAATACACAATGTTAATTTTAGAGAACACTCAAATGGATTTTTTTTTTTTTAAGTCAGATCTGTTAAATCATAGTGAGATGAATGGATTTGAGGAGTTTAGAGGCAGATTATTGGTGCAGCATCAAGTGATGAGTTTGTTGATGTCACCTCTGCAACTTTGACAAAGGTGAGGGGGGCCCGTGGTGAGTGTGAGACCTGATGAGAAGTGGGGACCCATCTGTACTGACTGAGGGCGGTCTGTCAGAAAATCTCTGACTTGGCTCCAAATTTTGTGGCCGATGCCAAGGCTGAGCAACTTGGACACCAGCTGGCTGGGGATGATGCATTTGAATGCAGAACTGAAGTCTGCCTTTTCCTTTTAACAGATGTAAAACTTTAGAGATGATGCATTGTTTATTTCGTCTATAAAGACATTAAGGAGAAAACGAGAAAACAAAAAGCAGAAACACTTGAGAGCTTATTTCTATTGTGTTCTTTGTTCATTCTCCACAGGTGACAGGAGTCCTTCTTTTCCAGAGGCTAGCCAAAAATGCTAAGCTTGACCTGGTGTTTCCCACTCTAATGCTGATGCTGAGTGGGTTTTCCGGTGGTTGGTCTCAACAAAACAACAAAGACAAAAACAAGAAACGGCTTAGCCCTCAATGGAATGCGTTCCTCCATAATAACAATTAAAATGGCAGGCCTCAAGCCCTGCTTTAAGTTGGAGCCCTCCAAGGTGATCATTAAGGCCTCAAAAAAGACCACAGGCCAATACATCTTGGCACACAATTCCTAACCTGTCACTTGCTGACCCTTCTCGTTGCTACTTTGTTTCTGTTGCACTTTAAAGACCTTTATACTTACTTTTTTATGTACATTTTTATTGTTTGTGTGTGTTATATGGCATGATTAAACCTGCACAAAATAAGACGTTCTGTGTCTTATGTCTAACTGTCGTGTATGCAGCAAAATCTTGGTTGGCTCCAACCTAACCTCACTCCAAGGTTGTTTTTTTAATTATTTTTTTTTTTTAAAGTTTTACAAACTCCTACTGCAAACTTGACAACAAGAGAACATTGCAGGCTATTGGAATTGCTCCATCTATGTAGATATCCAGTTTTTGTATAATTATTCAAAGTAGCATAACATTTCTAGAACACACAGTTCTAGAAAAGCTGTTTGCAGACAGGCTAAACAACTTCCTTGACAAGCATAAATTACTCTCTGACAACCAATATGGCTTCCGAGCTAACCGGTCAACATCTCTAGCTTTAACAGACCTCACAGAGTCAGTCGCTTATGCAATAGACAATAAAAAAAAAGATTGCCATTGGCGCATTTATAGATCTTAAAAAAGCTTTTGATACAATAAATCATGATATATTAATAACAAAACTAGAACAGTCTGGAATACGGGGGATAGCCCTGAACTGGTTAAGGAGTTACTTGGATAAAAGGCAGCAGTTTGTTTTTATGAACGGTCAAAGGTCAGAGTACCTGGACATTGTTTGTGGTGTACCCCAGGGATCAGTTTTGGGGCCGGTGCTATTCAACATATATATATAAACGATGTCTGCAATATATCTAAATTATTAAAATGTGTCCTTTTTGCTGATGACACTACTGTACTGGTCACCGGGGATAATCTTGAGCAACTGCTCTCTACATTAAAAATAGAGATTAGTAAATTGAAACAATGGTTTGATAAAAACAAGTTATCTATAAATCTAAATAAAACTAAATATATGATATGTGGAAATTAGAATAAAGACTATAATTTTGAATTTCAGATAGAAGACGTTAGCCTAGAAAGAGTACGTGAAATAAAGTTCCTGGGGGTTGTAATAGACGACAAGATTTGCTGGAAATCCCACATCAAGCACGTTGAAGCTAAAATATCCCGTTGTATTGCAGTCCTCTCAAAGGTCAAATATTTCCTGAACGGTCAATCACTCCGTATACTATATAACTCATTACTGCTACCATACTTAGACTACTGTTCTGAGATATGGGGACACACATTTAAAACCACGTTGCAACCGTTGTGCATTTTACAGAAGAGAGCCATTAGAGTCATCCACAACACGCACTTCCAAGAATCCACCAATCCGTTATTTATTCAGTCCAAAATTCTCAAATTCCCTGATTTAGTTGAATATAAAACGGTGCAGGTAATGTACAGAGCAAGGAACAACATGTTACCTCACAACATCCAGCGACTGTTCTCTGACAGAGATGGGAGTTACAGGCTCAGGGGACAACTCAATCTAAAAGTTTGTACTATACACTCAACTAAAAGAAGCTTCTGCATTTCAATAATCGGGGTTAAACTATGGAATGGTCTGAACCTGGACACCAAAGAATGTAAAAACTTGGCACTATTTAAGATAAAATACAAAAATATAACATTCAGTAGGTACAATAGCATAGTACACTAATTTTGTATTACTATTATCATTATTCTGGTTATTATTAATATTGCTGTTATAAAAGTGTTGTTATAATTATAATAACTATTACTATTATTATTATTATTATTTTTTTTGTTGTTGTATTATTGTCCTATTATTACATTTAATATTACAATCAGTTTACATATGAATATCTCTTTTGTTTAGAATTGTCTTTTGTTGTTGGTTTTGTTGTTTTCTGTTTTGTTGTTTTCTGCTTTCTGTTATCTAATCGTATATACTTAATTTAGTTCACCAGCTTGTATATTTATTTAAGTTAGGGGGTAGGTACATACAAGTTTTTTACTTCTTCCTACCCCTTTTCGAGCATGACCAATATTATTTTGATGTATATTTCACTGATGTTTGATAGCTTACTCTATTATTTTTTTTTTATATATATATATATGTTTTTCTTTAAGTTTTCTTTGATATGTTTTGGGTTTTCTATCCCTTTTATTTTTTTTATTACTTTTCCATGTTCGAAATAAATAAACAAATCAAATCAAATCAAATAAATTGGTGCTAGCAATCTTTTTTTCCTTATTTGTCATCACTTTGGAATAGTAAGAAACTTTGAGTAACAAGCTAGTTATTTAATTCACCAACACCAACGACAGTGTCATTGTATTTCAAATGAATATTATACTACATGTAGCCTATTTCATATATTTGAACTGTCATTCAGGGCGACACGGAGGCGCAGTTAGCGCTGCCGCCTCACAGCAAGCAGGTCGTGGGTTCGATTCTGGGGGGCTCCTGGGACCTTTCTGTGTGGAGTTTGCATGTTCTCCCTGTGTCTGCGTGGGTTCTCTCCGGGTTCTTCGGCTTCCTCCCACAGTCCAAAAACATTGTCCAAAATTGTCCGTAGGTGTGCATGTGAGTGTGAATGGTTGTTTGTTTCTATGTGGCCCTGCGATGAACTGGCGACTTGTCCAGGGTGTCACCCTGCCTTCGCCCTAAGACAGCTGGGATAGGCTCCAGCAGACCCCCGTGACCCTGAGCTCGGGACTAAGCGGGTATGGAAAATGAATGAATGAACGAATGAAGGATACTTACAGTATGATACTCATGCCAGGCCA
Source organism: Nelusetta ayraudi (assembly GCF_046127955.1). Lineage (NCBI taxonomy): Eukaryota > Metazoa > Chordata > Actinopteri > Tetraodontiformes > Monacanthidae > Nelusetta > Nelusetta ayraudi. The sequence goes on along the minus strand of NW_027466054.1, from coordinate 3,339,125 downwards.
CTAGGTGGCGGTAATGTCATCCACACCGCCATTCTAACGCCTGTGTGAAAGGAGGAAAGCTGAGCAGCACAGGAACCTGGAAACCGAGTAGTTCCCTTATGCCCGGTAGAATTGAATCGGTATTAATAGTTTAAAGACAAACTAAATTTTTTCTCAAGATGTCGAAAAGACATCGGCTGGATTTGGGTGATGACTATTCCAGTAAGAAGAGGTCTGAAGGGTAGGTCGAGCGTCGTTGTTCACACGTCTGCCCGAGCCAGTGATAAAATAGCAACGTGCTAGCAGATGCTAGCCTATTTGGCTAACAGCCATCAAGGATGCAGAAGAAGAAGCGAGTCTTTCTAAGCCATTGTTGTTAATGTAGAGGTTACTGGAGAGCCCCGCGTCTTCTCTTCGGCACCTTAGTTTCTTCCGACACATAACCATGAGGTATGAGCACGCAGCCTACTGTATGCGGATGTTATTGGGGACAAATGCAGCTAACGGGACGTAGCTACGTTACCTTAACGATGGGGCACGTGTGTGGCTAACAATTACCTGCTAGCGCGAGCTAACGGCTCGTGCGTCCGGTTAAAACAGAGGACCGAAAACGGCTCAAAATTGAACAGATTATTCGCTTAGCAATACGATTATGGTAAATTAAGCAACAACTCTCACGCCTACACACCACTAAAGAAAACTCGTTTCAACCCTGTAGTTGTTTCAGCGGGATTGCTAAGCCAAGAGTGGCTACGGTGTCAACCGATCCCTCCACGGAGAGCACTGTTTTGGCGGTGCAGCAGTCGAGTCCTGCTGAATGAATGGTAGTCACTGTTTTCGACTAGTTTTTACCCATTTATTCTTGTATTGCTTTAAACTTGGTTGCACCGGGCCCTTTGGAGTAGGCTAAAAATGAATCACACCGTAGGCTCCCATTAACGAGCGCACTGACGAGGTCACCGCTTCGTGATAACCCGGGCTGATGTTTTTCTATCCATCGTCATCTCTGCGTCATTTTGCACCCGGTTTCCGTGCGATGCATTTGCGTTTGGTCGTCTTAGGGAATGGGACATTTAATCCTTTGAAAGGTGAAAAGTGTCTATCACACCCGCGACAAAGGAACCGACAGCCCAGGGTTTTGTCTGTGGCATGCAAGCATCGCAGTAATGCGTGCAATTCTCATTCAATCTGTTTGAAACTGCGATTAGTTGTTGGCTCTCCTGAACGGTCTTGTGGATGGCGTGTGTTGCACTTTAGGCTGTAGGTAGTTGTTGTTTATTTCTTATGTGACATGCTTAAATAGCCATTTGGACTCATGCTATGTTGCATTTAATTCGACATAGACATATTATCACATTCATTCTGAATTATAATGTACATCAGCTGATCTATGGCCATTCTGTTATTACCCAAATGTATCAACAAATTGTTTTTAAACAGTACATCAAATTTTAATCATGTTTTGTTTATTTTCCAACAGGAGAGACAGAGATCGCGATAGAGACCGCGAGCGTGAGGACCGATCCAGGGACAGGGACCGAGATAGAGACCGAGACAGGGACAGAGACCGCGACAGAGACACCAAGCCTTTGACAGTGCCATCGAACAGTGCCACAGTGATGCCGGGCATCCCCACCATCAAGCAGATGGCCGTGCACCAGCAGATCAACCCGTTTACCAACTTGCCGCACACGCCGCGCTACTACGAGATCCTGAAGAAAAGGTTACAGCTCCCGGTGTGGGAGTACAAGGAGAGCTTCAGCGACATCATCACACGCCACCAGAGCTTCGTTCTGGTTGGAGAGACGGGATCAGGGAAGACGACACAGGTCTGAATGATGATATGCTTGTTCTAAGGGTTTAAATGTTTGTCTGGTGTGGGTCAGTGTGGGCTCAATTTAGACAACGACGACATCTCTACTTTTGTGCGTTCAAAAATAATATGTTGGAAAGCAAGAGTTGCTAATAGTTTCAGGGGTGAAAATGGAATGGCAGTTGCACTTTAGGAAAGTTTATGGGATCATTCCGATCATGCGAAGCAGTATTGCCAATACTTCTGGGGTTTTATGACTGCAGTTGGTGCTGTTGCCTGAGAACACTGGTCCCATTGACTTCTCTCGTGGCTGATTTTTTATTTATTATTTTTTTAAATCATGCCTTTCAGTGATCTACTTGAAACACAGGCGAGGCCGGCTACACAACTAGAAGTCACGCATTGGTTCTGTTACATTACTTATGTGAGACCTCCCTGTGAGACATCTTTATGCGCCTGCCAGCTTCTGTTGCACTGTCAGATTTGGTAGGAATGCTTTGAATTTTGAAACCAAACCATTTTTTTTTTTTTTTTGCAAACACTCTGAATTCAATTTGCCAGACACAAAGGCTCTGCCAAAACCTCAGTCTTTGAGAACAAGGCGAGAAGACGAGAAGTAGCGCTGAATGCAACTGTCTAGCTCTGTGCTTTTCCTATTGGCCCACTGATCTGCCTTTTATCCAGAGCAACAGTCAATCACTGCATATAGTCCGAGTGTTGCGATGGTGATGTGACTCATAGGAGGTGCAAAAAAAAATACACAATACAGTGGGCTATGCAGTAACTGAAAAGAGCAGACATTCTCACATAGTGTTATTGCAAGTAAGCCTAAAGCATAAACCTCACTGCAATCAACCAGCGTAGTTTCATGGCAGTTTTATTCTTCATTAAGCTTCATTAAGCTAACAAATGAAACATTTTACAATATTGATTATTAAACTGCGATGAAAGTAAAACTTGTGTGACCATCAGTATTAGTGTGCACTGTTAAAGTCCACTGGAGCTCGAGGTTTAATGAGATTTATCCAGTCAGACACAATGAAGCCTCTTGCCTCTTGCTGTTCGACTCTGTCAGAGCATTTCCTTTATGTGCTGGATGGAGTATTTAACATAAGACCACTCCATCGTATAATATAGACCGTTTGTGAGATTCCCACCATGTAGAAAACCCTTTGATTTCCAGAAATGTCTCAGGTTTCAGAGAACATGTTGAAAAGGTCCAAAGTCTGTGTCAGTGCAGTTGTGTAACACCTACACCTTTGATCTAAAAGTAGACACCTGGTGAGACCTCCTTGTGTCTTCTGTGTTTTGTGTCAACGGTTAATTTTGAAAAATGTCTGCACCAGCTCCTTCTTTTTTTCTTGTTATACTGTGCTGCTAACTCAAAACCCTGTGTTTGGATTTCCAGATCCCCCAGTGGTGCGTGGACATGGTGAGGGGCCTGCCCGGTCCCAAGCGGGCCGTGGCCTGCACTCAGCCCAGGAGGGTGGCTGCCATGAGCGTGGCCCAGAGGGTGGCCGACGAGATGGACGTCATGCTTGGACAGGAAGTTGGCTACTCCATCCGATTTGAAGACTGCAGCTCCGCCAAGACCGTTCTCAAGTAAGACTGAAGCCGGAAGCGCTTTGACCGGGTCGTGTGAAGTGAAGTTAGACATCAGTGTAAGCTGGAGATGTTCTCTAAACCCCTCAGGTACATGACTGACGGTATGCTACTAAGAGAAGCCATGAATGACCCGCTGCTGGAGCGATACGGAGTCATCATTCTGGACGAGGCCCACGAGAGGACCCTGGCGACAGATATTCTGATGGGAGTTCTCAAGGAGGTGGTCCGTCAAAGACAAGATCTCAAGGTATCACAACAGCTGCTCCGGCTCTATTGTCTCTTTCTCTTTCACCGTGTCTTTCTTGAAGTGCTGCTGATGTACCGTTTTAATCAATACAGATATACTGTGTGAAAGTGTAAAAGGTAATTAGCAGTACAACAGAACTTATTTTGTGCATCTCAGATGTGGCATTACCTTAAATGTCATCGAAACACATTTCATTTAATTGCATGTGTATAGGCTGGAGCTAACTACAATAACAACTTACACACATAGTATATTGTATACATAGTTATAGTAACATTTCATCATTAAGCTAGTAAATTAAAGAAAAATGATGATGATGAAAAAATGCTTCTTGCTGTTGGACTCTCAGAGCATCTCCTCTGTTAAGGGCCAGATGGAGTATTTTATCATGTGACCTCTCCATCTATAATATCGACTGCTGATGACATTCCCACCAAGTAGAAAACCATTTGATTTTCAGAAGGTTTCAGAGAACATGTTGGAAGGGCCCATCAAGTCTTTCAGTGCAGTTGTGTAACACCTACACTTCTGTCCTCACAGTCAATGTCCTTGGAACAAATGTCATTTGATTGCTCGTGTTTTTTTCAGGTGATTGTCATGAGCGCCACACTGGATGCGGGCAAGTTCCAGGTTTACTTCGACAGCTGCCCCCTGCTGACCATTCCCGGCCGAACACACCCGGTGGAGATCTTCTACACCCCCGAACCAGAGCGAGACTACCTTGAGGCGGCCATTCGCACCGTCATCCAGATTCACATGTGCGAGGAGGACGAAGGCGACTGCCTGGTGTTCCTCACTGGTCAAGAGGTACAACTCGTCTCGCCTTGCCAGCGTCCCCGGACCTCTGGGCGCATCATTACAGGCCACGCTCGCCCATGCTTGTTCTCCTGGATGCAAAAAAGTAATAAAAAAAAAATCTCTCCAATCCCTCAGGAAATTGATGAGGCCTGTAAACGGATTAAGCGCGAGGTGGATGACCTTGGACCAGAGGTTGGAGACATCAAGATCATTCCACTGTATTCCACGTTGCCACCGCAGCAGCAGCAGCGGATCTTTGAGCCGCCTCCTCCGAGGAAGCCTAACGGTGCAATAGGACGGAAGGTGCGTCGCACATGCATGTGCTGGAAATAAAGAGGTGGTAAAAAGTTTTTGGACACCAAGTGCGCTACTGTTGTACTTGGTTGCACTTAGAATCAGACTTGCAAGTCTCCAAGTGCAGTCTGTTTTAGTGCAGTCACCAACATTTACCCACATGCTGCATGTGCACTGTTCCACAAGTGGATGTTTCAGCAAGATGCCGTCCCTTGCAACACATGCAACAATACAATACAATACAAGAAGTACAGTTAGTTTTCTTATTTATTTATTTATTTTGTTCACACTAAAAGATAAATCATTTCCATGTGCTTGTGTGCCTCTGATGCAGCCAAACTTTTTGAAACACAGAAAAAAAAATCAAATATTTCAAGACAATAATTTGGATTGAGTAGAATTTTAAGAGTGTACAAAAACCTTTTTCCATTTAAGTAAAACTGTAGATGATTGAGTCCTGTGTCAGTTCAGTTACGGTGTGGATTGCTTTACATCTCGTCTCCTGGTCCTCAGGTCGTGGTCTCAACAAACATTGCTGAGACCTCTCTGACAATTGACGGTGTGGTGTTTGTCATTGATCCTGGATTTGCAAAGCAAAAAGTAAGCTCATAATATATCTAGCATCTGATTGATTGTTATTGTTGTTATTTATTTAAATAAATAAATAAACAAATAATCCAACCCTTGTGTGTAATGTGGTTCCGTGTGCAGCTTCTCCAGACGATTGTTATTATTATTTTTTTCCCCCTCCTTGTGCAGGTGTACAATCCCCGCATCAGAGTGGAGTCTCTGCTCGTCACAGCCATCAGCAAGGCCTCCGCCCAGCAGAGGGCGGGTCGAGCTGGCAGGACACGTCCGGGGAAATGTTTCCGCCTTTATACAGAGAAGGCCTACAAAACGGAGATGCAGGTAGCGAACTGCGGCGAAACATTGCAGTCTGTAATGACGGCGAACCTCTGCAGATCACCTGCGGTTCTCTGATGTTACTTAGAGCTTCTCTATACGCTCACTTTGTAGGACAACACGTACCCCGAGATCCTCCGATCCAACCTGGGCTCTGTTGTGCTGCAGCTGAAGAAGCTGGGTATCGACGATCTCGTGCACTTTGACTTCATGGATCCACCTGGTGAGTCGGCTGCTGGCATTGAGTCCCTTTCACGCCTAATTTCCAGGCAGCGTTTGGACAGTTAGTTTGCGGGAAGGTCTTGAATTGCACTCACAAATGCAGCCAACTTGAATTGTGATGTGTTCACGCTGGTAGGAAATAACAGTATTTTGTTATAAATGTATAAAAATGAATTCATGTAACTAAAACATAATATTCTGTTGGATTTTAAAAGAAAAAAATCCACGGTAAAATTTATAAAATAAAAATAAACGTCCATTTAGTGACTTGGAGCAAACCTTCTGACTATTGTGAGTTTGAAGAAGTTGGTTTGGATTGACGCTGTTTCCATGAACCTTCTACGCTAAATTTATTCTCAGTGAGCGTTTGAAGGTGAAATGGAATTGCTCTCTATGAAAGGGGCTTTAGTTTGATGGAGCTGCACCTGCAGTCTGTACACATGCGTGACTCTTACCTCCACGTCTTCCCCTCAGCCCCCGAGACGCTGATGAGGGCCCTGGAGCTGCTGAATTACCTGGCGGCGCTCAACGACGACGGCGACCTGACGGAGCTGGGCTCCATGATGGCCGAGTTCCCCCTGGACCCTCAGCTGGCCAAGATGGTCATCGCCAGCTGCGAGTTCAACTGCTCCAACGAGATCCTCTCCATTACTGCCATGCTGTCAGGTAATGCCCAGGACTGGGCTGACCTCCCCCTACTCTGCTGTGTGCTGCTGCTGCTGCTGCTGCTGCTGCTGCTGGATCTTTCTGGGTTTTACACAGTGGTGGCGTCTCCTGCTAAGGGTCGCAGGCAAGTGTGATGGAAAGCAGCGGTCGCAGTTTAACAGTTTAATATGGTGTTGAACTGACGGTTCGTCCCAGTTTTATATTGCTGAGAGCTGATCTGAAGACTGTTGAAGCTGTGTTTGAATCTGCCTTTCTTCCTTTTGAAAGCACTGAGGATTTATGCAATTACATTTTCAATGATGCAGAATTCTTACAGTTGAACAAGCTTGAGGTTTCAACACAACAGATACACAGAACAGACACAAGGGAGTGGCTTCAAAATCACATTTCTATGTTGCATATGTTCCCCAAACTGTCATATTCTGCCCCAATCACATCCGCATTAAGTTTCCTGAATAGTTCTTTGTTGGTTAAGGATTTTATGGTATGCACAGATATCATCATGGATAATAGAATATTTGTTCCATGAGATTTTTTTTAAATTCATCTCAAGTCTTCTTACTTTAACAAGTTCATTTATGTTGGACTTCCTCCCCGTCTGCTTTTGTACAGCTCATAAACAACAACCTTTTATTTAGTTCTCAAATCCGTGGGATTCACCTCATCTGAAAAGATACAAAGCTGCAGAAATCTCTGTGCATTCTTAGTGTCAGTGGGAAGGTACACAACTGATGGGCCATGCAAATTCATAGCATGTGCAGCTATCAAACATTCATTTAGTTAATTAAAGAGCCCGACTGATTCGCTTTAAGCTGACATTTGCACATAATGTTCATATTGGTGTTGTGTTCAGCATAACGGAGCAACACGAAAACACTACTAGGAATACTGCATTAATTCCATGTCTTCTAGAACATCAACATTAGCATGGCAATCGGGCCAGTAGGGCATGGTGAGAGAATTGTGCAGTAAATATGAAAAACAGAATTCAGAGAGTCCAACATCAATCACCCGCCAGGCTCTAGTTTTTACAGGAATGCTTCATTGTGGATAGGGCAGGCACCACTTTAAATGACTTCACATGCATTCAATTTCTTTCACTTTCTTTTCACTGGTATGCCAAGTTATCATGTTCAGCCTGAAAGAATGTTAAAAGCCTGCTATTGCGTGTTGATGCAGAGAAAATCGTTACTGAATCATAAAGCGTTGCTGGTGTCCCTAACAAACTGCAGTGTTGTGAAAACTCTTGTTTTACAGATGTGGTTAAATGAGCCCTACCCTCCTACCAGCTAATATCCATTACACTTGGGAATGACCATGAGAAAAGACTGCAGCCCCTTTTCATAGAGCTTGTGGTCCTGCCCTGTCCCAGCGCAGTGTCGAGAGCCCTAGCATCTTAGTCTTTGCTCCACGTGTTTCTCTGAATGTGTGACTCATCCCTATGGATGGCTTTGTTGGGGCCCATACCAACCTTGTTTAGTCCCACAGTGTTTTGTCCGCCCCACGGAGGCTAAGAAGGCGGCTGACGAGTCCAAGATGCGCTTTGCTCACATTGACGGAGACCACTTGACGCTGCTCAACGTCTACCACGCCTTCAAACAAAGTGAGTGTCCACCAAAAACATTTCTGAGACGTCTGCTCATTTTGGTCACTTGTAAAAATGGATTGAAATATAAAGAGGAATATCTTCAAAAGTGAAAAAAGTGAAACAATGCATTTTTATTTGTTTTGGTAAATCCAAACCTTATTTTTATTCAGATTGATTCAAATCTGGTATGCACATTTTTTTAAATTATTGAAAATGAAGAAGCAAATGTTCCTTATTCAGCAAATGAAAAATCTAAAGTCGAATGCTTCTACTTTATTCTGAACAGCTGAAAGGTCATTTTGAAACTGCTACAAAATATATAAAATAAAATGACAACTTATGTATGTATATTTAAGTTCATTTTTCATATACATAATTTAACTCTTGAAGTGAAGCTTTCTATTCTAATCTAAAATGAAGAAATTCACCATTTCTTTCCCTTTCTCTACCCTCATAAAGACCACGAGTCTAACCAGTGGTGCTACGACAACTTTGTCAACTACCGTTCACTGATGTCGGCTGACAACGTGCGGCAGCAGCTGTCCAGGATCATGGACCGCTTCAACCTGCCACGCCGGAGCACAGAGTTCACCAGCAGAGATTATTACCTCAACATCCGCCGAGCGCTCTGCACTGGCTTCTTCATGCAGGTGAGCCAATTATTCTGCGCTTGGTTTGCTTCAGCTCGCTACAGTTTGAGCGCGCTCCAGATAATGTTTGCTAATGAATGTTGCCTATGTCACACGCGTTCCACCCGCCTCTGCTTTCAACCCAGGTGGCCCACTTGGAACGTACTGGCCATTACCTCACAGTCAAAGACAACCAAGTGGTCCAACTGCACCCGTCTACGGTTCTGGACCACAAACCCGAGTGGGTCCTGTACAACGAATTTGTGCTCACCACCAAAAACTACATCCGCACTTGCACAGACATCAAACCAGAGTGGTAAGTGTTGTGCTGCCGTTTCACCAGCACAGTGTCTTAAAGGTTCAGTGTGTAATATTGGGCTTGATTTATGATTTTTATATTGGTAAAATACATTAATACAAGTGTGTAATCACAGTACAATAAATGTAATTTGGGTTCCCTAAAGAAGAAACTAGACAAGGTATCCAGGTTTGGGTGTGCAGGCCACCCTAGTTGGCCGGCGGCAAGCTCGGGGGTAGGGAGAGTGAAAGACGCTGAAATCTAAAATGTAACCACCTGATGTCGCTGTTTCTTCTTCAAAATCTCCAAATATTACACACTTAACCATTAAAGAGAAACGCATCCCAACCTAAACTGTTTGTGGACACCTGACTGATTGATTGACACACTTTCCCCTCTCTGTTTTAGGCTTGTGAAGATCGCTCCACAGTACTACGATATGAGTAATTTCCCACAGTGTGAAGCTAAAAGACAGCTGGAGCGAATCATTGTCAAACTAGAGAGCAAGGAGTATTCCCAGTACTGAACAACAACAGCAGCAAAATGTCCCGGAAAACAACTGCATCCTATAGTTTTAGATCTCGATGTAACATTGTATCTTAATGTTAAAAAATTGGCCTCATGATTTTTATATTATTTTGTTTCGTTTTTTGTTTGTTATCCTTTTCCTTTCCCCCCATCCGTGCTGATTATGTTACTAAATGTTATGTCATATGAAAGAATGGCAGTAAATATTAGACCTGGCTATTGAAAATTTCAAAAGGAATATCAGAAACATGTCATTTAGATGTGGTCGACTTTCCTTTAGTGGGTTGCTGAGTCATTTAAATAAAAATTGTGCTTGCTTTGTTTCTTTAATAAAGGAGCTTTGACTTAATTTCTGTGTACATATGAATAAGTAAAGGCTGGAAATGCTAAATTAATCTGGTCCATGCTTTGTTGTCGTTATGTTGAAAAATGGTTGTGACGGAGAAGAAAAGAAAAAACTTTAAACTTTATTTGTATGGCACTTTTCATACAAAAAGAGCTCAAAGTGCCTCACAGCTAAGAAAGAAAACATCAATAACAAAGAGAAAGACAAGAAAAGACAATTAAAACAAACCCCAACCTTCCCACAAATACAGAGATGCACAAGCACGTACACACTCACACATACTTCACTCACACCCGCACACATACTGTTGCTGAGGAGACATGGCTTTGTTTTGTTTGTGTAGCTTAGCCAAGGCTCGCCACCAAGAAAAACAATCTTTTGTTGCATAATCAAGCAAAACTTTTATGCTATACACTTCAGCAAGATCAGTGTTTTCAAGCTTGGAAAGGATTGAAAATATGAAAATGAATCGAGGAATGCAGAATTTATTTGTGTATGTCATTTGATACTGTAAAATTAAAGATCACAACTATATGCAACATATATCCAGGGCAAATAAATACAGTAAGTCGGCTTGCATGTAGCATTGAAAGCAGTCTTACATGGATACAACCAGCTGACATTCACAGACTACAGTCATACTAATTTGATATGAAAACCAGGAAAGCGCTGGCCGTGTTTACTACGAGTGCTCTTCAACGTCCTCTATGGTTTCTGGAAGGTAACGATTTCGGGTCTCAGACAGCGTACTCGCAGTTGTTGCCCCCAGTAGAGCGAGGCAGCACAGCACGAGCTGTGGTAGCTCCCCCCACACGTCGTCCAATAGGAGGATTAGCGGTGCCACAGACACGCCGAGTCGAGCCAGAAAAGAGTTGTAGCCCATACCATTTTGTCTGGGGAAAAAAGTTCACATTAGCGGTCATTCTTCTCTGACCCTCAAAAAGGTCAATACAAAGGTATGGTTATACTTGCCTTACTACAGTAGGATAAAGCTCCGAACTATAAAGCACTAAAGTTGCAAAAGCTGATGAGGAAAAGCCTTTTCCAACCACGGCAACAACAGTTCGGACAATGGTCATATCTGTAAACATGACATGAACAAAGATATTGGTGTTAATACATCATTAGAAAATTGTAGGTTAAGTGTGTAATATTTGGAGATCTTGAAAAAAGAAACTTTTTTGCAGCATATTTCATTCATATGTGTATATATATCTATATCTATATCTATATATCTATATCTATATATATATATATGAATAAATAAATAAAAACATTTTATTATATATATATGTATATATATATATATATATATATATATATATATATATATATATTTATATTATATTTATATTATATATTTATGTATAGGAATAAATAAATAAAAACATGCCTTTGGGTATGACGATGTTGATTCCGAGACAAACGGTAGCCATCCCCAGCGCTCCAACCATGATGGGTTTTCTGCCAATCCTGTCCAGTAGGAAGTAAACTGAAACTTTTGCAGGCACCTCTATCATAGCATATGTGAACTGGGTCAGATAGATGTTGAGGCCGAAACCTGTGATGTTGAAGCTGATGCCGTAAAACGAACTGGCAACACAAAACCTGTTGGGAGACAATTAAAACCCTTAGAGAAAGCGTGTGTCTTCTCTTACTGTGTTGGTAAAGAAAATGTCAAGAAAATTGCAATTGGGCACAGTGGCCCT